>NC_081544.1:7145558-7161550 GCF_901000735.1 Corylus avellana | reverse complement strand
ATATATATATATATTTTATTGCTGCCCAATAACATCTACTAAAATTGTGTATATATATATATCACTGCATTATTTAAAATTTTTAAATAAAGTGACACAATATGCACCGTCGATTCCATCCTCCTAAAGAAAGATTTTAATGTGTATATATTTGCCATTTGGTTAGTTGTTACATTTGGACTAATTTGAAGAGTTAATTCCCATTTCATAATTCATATTAAATTTTACAGATCTAATAGTGTATATATATTATATGATGAATATATTGATACCTTATGGAAAGATTTTACGCTGTTAAATATAACAAAATAAAATCTAAACCGTAAAATAATTCATCTCAGTTTTAAGTGAAAATATATTGATACCTTGCAATTCAAAAACCGGCCATGTGCAAATACGGGGTCATTTCCATAAGAAAACACAAAAGCAAGTCAAAAGAAACAAAACTAAAGACAAATAAAAAGATTAACTTAAAACATACTAAACAAAATAAAAAGGGTAAACTATGGGGTGCCTCCCATGAGCGCTAAGTTTAATGTCTTCAGCCAGACGGTAGTCCCTGCTTACTATTGTCCAGAAGATGATGCTCCTGCAGAAGGTGGTGGCAACCGGTTGACAATGGATTGCATCAATTCTTCTAAGGCGACTAGGCGTTTGTCCATCAATTCGTTATTTTTCCGAGCCTCCTTTCTTTGGCCAGCCAACTCTCTCCGAAGGCCCGCTATTTCTTCACTAAGTGAGCGGTTTCGTGCTTCACGAAAAATTCTCGGGGCCTCCTCCTCAGCTGTCTCTGAACCAACTATAGGTTCATCTTCGGCCATTGGCTCAGCCTCATACTCTTCCGCACTAGCTGCTGGTGCTGGAGCTACCTGGGCATGTGGGAGAGGCTCTTGTTCCATTGGCGAATGCCAAATATGGGAGTAGTAGTGACTGGTTCATCAGCTGCGGTACCCTTGGCGCCTTTCTTCCGGAGGATGTAGGAGATTAAGTATGGGAAAGGCAACCCCCATGAATGTGTGGACCCCGCTCCTCCAACGTGCACCCCATTCCAAAATGTGTAAATTTGCCTCCAAATTATGTCGGGAATGGAGTACCAAGCACCTTTATGGAAGGCGTAGAGTGCTTGAAGAAATTGATCCCGCCTCTGACTTTTGTGCCCCAAGGGAAAAGCATTACGGTGTAATATGGAGTTCACAAACCAAAGCCATTGAGGTAGCTTGGATCGGCTGGCGGCATTATGGTGGGCATCGGCATATATCCCTTCGCACATGTCGTCAATAATTTCCGCCACGTAGAAGCTGTCCGGTTGGTCAGCAAGTTGTACGGCTTCTGGAGGTTGCTCATCATTGCATTGAAGGGCAGCAGCAATGTCGGCCCGTGTTATGTCAATAGCTTTGCCTTACACTTTCGAAGAGAGGGCAGCTATCTTCCTGCAGTCATGAGATAGGTGGACATAAAACTCGATCACCAATTTTCTGTAAGCAGTGGGGGTGACCGGCTTGAAAAGCTTCTTTAGCCCTCGTCGCTTGAACTCGGCGACTGCCCATTGAGTCCCCTCAAGATTTTCAAAGTCTTCGCGAATGGCGAAAGTGGTCTCAAATAGCAGCTCCCGTTCCTCAAAAGCGGGCGGGGGAGAAATGGCTCGGGTATCAGACCCTCGGGAGGACGAAGCTCGAGTTCTTGGCATGATGAGCTTGATTGGGGACTTTTGTCGAACACCTGGCGTGCACTAGAGATAGGCAAAATTGCAAAACAACACAACTTCGCTCAAAACCCCCTGCAAAAACATCCAAATCCAACCACAACAAAGCAATGTGGGTGGATGAACACCCACAATTGTAGAAATATAAGAAAAAAAAAATTGCGAAAGTGATCGTGGTTGGGGTGTTGATGGGAATGGGGTGTAAAGTAGAGGTGGTGAAAAGTACCTGGTATGGTTGCCGAAGAAGAGAACCGTGTGGTGGTTGTGTGGTAGAGGTGATTAAAAATGGTGGACGAGTGGTTGTGTGCTCTGGTTGTGCCGGAGGTGCGTGGGTGCTTGGAGAGGTGTACGGCGCAGGGGAAGAAAATTTTGTGGGGGTGGAGGGAAAGTGACCTAAAATAGGTCACGTGGTGTGCTGTCCGAGTGCGATTGATCGTACATATGGTGCGATCGATCGCATTCGGCCAAGGGTGTGCGTGGTGATTCTGTTATTGCGATCGATCGCACTCAAGGTGCGATCGATCGCAATAACAGAATGGCTCATATATATATTTTATGCAATTTTTTTTTTTTTAATTTTTATTGCATAATGTACAACAACTTCGATCATGATATGATCAAATGATTGATCAAACTTGAAACAATTGAAATTGAATGTTTGATTAGACATCCAATTGGTCCAACCTAGTGCATTCGTTCGATCGATCGTGATAACATCAAATAATCGAACAAAATTCAAACAAATTAAATGTTCGATCGAACATTGAATTGAACTCTATGCATTTTCTATTATATTAGTGCATTACTTAAATTGATCGGGATACAATCAATAAAACTTGACATGATTGAAGGTTCAATCAAACATCTGCTAAAATCAATTCCGATCGATACTATTACATATTAGTTCGATTGATCGCGATAGGATCAATCGTTCGATCAAACATCCGATCGATCATAATGAATTAGTTCGATTGATCGCGATAGGATCAATCGTTCGATCAAACATCCGATCGATCATAATGAATTAGTTCGATTGATCGCGATAGGATCAATCGTTCGATCAAACATCCGATCGATCATAATGAATTAGTTCGATTGATCGTGATATGATTAAATGATCGATCAAACATCCGATCGATCCAAATGAATTAGTTCGATTGATCGCGATAGGATCAATCGTTCGATCAAACATCCGATCGATCATAATGAATTAGTTCGATTGATCGTGATATGATTAAATGATCGATCAAACATCTGATCGATCCTAATGAATTAGTTCGATTGATCGCACGGATATCCTATTAGTGTTATAATTTATTTACTTCATTTTTGATCGATCAAACATCCGATCCGATCGATCCTAATAAACATAAAAATTAGTGTCATATTTATTTACTTCATTTTTTATTCTTTTTCACTTCTCTCATTCTATAATTCTAGTGCAATTTTTTCTTTTCTTTTTGAATTTCCCTTTATTGACAAATCAGGACATCTATCTCCAACACTAATCTAATCTTCAACTGTCCACGTATCAGGCCATGTTTTTTTTTTTTTTTTTTTAACAAAAATTTAAAAACAATAACAAAATATCTCAATATATAAAATACTAAAAACTACTTTTAATTTTATATTATATTACAACCAAAGCAAAAAAATAAAACACACACACACACACACATTTTAAAAAATATTAAAATTTAGAGCATCTCCAGTAATATTTTTAAACTAGATTTTTAGTTAAATTTAGCTATTTTGTTAACTTTTCTTGCTCCAATAGACACTGTAAAATAGAAGATTTTCCTATTACTGCTACAATGAACTTTCAAGAGCATCTTCAACAGTAAGATGTATTCTACCTAGTCAAAGCACAATTCTATATTTTAGCTACTCATTTTTTAATACCAACTCCATATTCTTTATTTTATTAAATATTATTTTTTAATCTTTTTTTTTTTTTTTTTTTGATTTGGGATTGCTTTTGCATCGTCTTGTAAATTGCAATAGAATTGATTCACGTAGGATATCCGTGTGTTATTTTTATTAAATGTTTTTTGGAATAAATAATAAATAATTAATCATTGTAGTTTACCTAAATTACAAATTTCTTCATATCGTATTAAAGTAAAATTAAAGGTACAAAATTTGACTTCAGGGAATAAACTGTTTATTTTTTTAAAATATCTAAAGTACCGTACATTTGATTTTACTTTGTTAAAAGAATAGGGGTATTATAAAAATATAACAAAATAAGTAGACTTTTTGATACAATTTGATAGTTTGACAGGCTACTGTAGTTTGGAGGATTTTTATTTTTATTTTTCTCTTTTATTTTTTTTGTAAATAAAATACCCCAAATATTTAGCTGCACAAAAAAGTTTACCAATAGCTTTTTTGTGAACTACATCTGCTAAAAAAAAATCGGAACTAAAATTGGCGGGGGTTCTAAAATTTTCGGAACTAAAATTTCACCTAACTCCCACACCTCCCGCCATTCGTCTCTCACTCTCACTCTCACTCTCACGCTGTCTCTCACTCTCACTGTCTCACTCTCTCGAGCTCACTCTCACTCTCTCCCTCCCTCTCTCTCGAGCTCTCTCTCTCTCTCACTCACTCCACGCAAGTTTCTTTCCCTCCGGCAGCTGTTTCCGGCGCACCTCTCTCATTGCCAGCTCTCACTCTGGCGAACTTAACGCTCTCTTGTAGCTCTCTCAGGTATGAGTTTCTCCTAAACCCTTGCAAACCTTAAATGCCTCTCAATCACTCAAATAGTATCCATGAATTGTGATTTGAAGAAATGGGTAAAGAAAAGGGGCAAGAATGGGTAAAGAAAGCTGGAATTCTTATAAATTCAAACTCTAATAGCTCAAGAATGGGTAAATAATGAATTAGTTTCACAATATTTCTTTACCCATTCCCAAATGAATTAGTTTCACAATATTGCTTCATTTCTCATGAAATTGCTTGTTCCAATGAAATTGCTTCAATTCTCATTATCCCACAGCCTGGGAGCTTAGGATCTGAAAAGAAGCTCTATATGCAATTTATTTCTTATAATTATACTTAGCATCCAAAGGCTACTCTTGATTAAAGCTAAAGGTTTTAAGATACACTTTGTGGTGCTAAACAAAAATCATCAAACATATATGAGAAAAATGTCACAGCTTTGTTACAAAAAATATTATGCTTGTAGAATTAGAGCATATATATAGTTATCCTACAGGGCAAACATGACAAAGTGTGATTAGTTATCAACAAATATAACTTGGTTGAGAAAATACCTGTACTAAAAAACTAGGTGCTGTTATGAATCCCAGTTTGCTGAGCTCCATAGATGCATCATACTGCCAATTAGTCAATGGGACAAATGGTTAGTGTTTTTCCTAACAAAGAAATAGACAATTCTGACATAATTAACATTAAACAGACATGAAGATGAGTTTTGTACAGAGCATCCATTGCATGTAAAACAATGATAATTTTGCTGGACTTTATATATCTGAGATTCTTCTCAATTAGGAAACAGGGTCCATGCTGTTAGTTTAGGTTATGTAATATAATTAATGTAAATTCATAACTTCCATCATTAAAAAAATGAAAATACGAAGATACAAGAGGTTTGTTTATTCAGCTTCATTCCTGGCCAAGTGCATCCCAAAATAAACACTCAAGCCACCTTATAGGCTTATACCTGGTTTCTAACACATGCAGCTTGCAAGTATAATCTTGGAAACCAATGTTACAAGAAACCTACCTAATGAGGCCAAATGACATCATCATGCCTCAAGATGGTGTAAAAATATATATATAGAGGTTCTAGATGAAGTCTTCCAATTAAATGTCCTACATGTCATGTTAGAATTGGCTCCCTTCAATGAAGCTAGCAACTTTAAGGTCCTCTAAATGTCTGGTGTATAAGAGCATATGAACTGAAAAAAAAAAAAAAATGCATCCATTTTACTTAGATCCTATCAATCCATAACCCCTTCAAAAGTCATAAAGAAAAAAAAAATACTGATATGTATTTGTGCTTGTGTATTTGAGATGTTAAGGGCTGTAATATACTACACCTGAATGCCACCATCTTCACCAAATTTACCATGTATAACTGGGAACACTATGTCTACAGAAGCAGCAAGATGTTCTGCAAACGCCTATCTGCGATCGATCGCATCAGGCCTGCGATCGATCGCAGAGTACTCTGATTCTCAGTTTGAGCTTCTGATCCTGCGATCGATCGCAGTTTGCTTTGCTTCTCACATTGAGTTTCTGGTACTGTGATCGATCCTGCGATCGATCGCACATGACCTGCGCTTGATCCCCTAAGGACAAGCTTTAACATATATAAACACATATAATCTTTTGTGGTTCCATTAAACCTCTCTTCTTCTCTTGTTGTTGTATTAAACCTTGCTTCTTCTCTTATTATTACTTTTAGATTAGTATTAAGTCTTATTCTTAGATTACTATTATGTTATTAATTTTCTACTTCACATCTACTTCTGTTATCAAAGTTGGTATGGATTATAATTGTATTGTCTTTTCTATTTAAGTTCAATAAGGAAGCAGCACAGTAAACTTGAAACAAGACAACATTCTATAATAAATATCAAACCTAACAACAATACTAAAAAAATGTAAAACTGTCATTGAGCTAAACTAGTAAATAAATTACAAATAGAAATTTGTTCTAAACTAGTAACCCACTTCTAGAATATTTTGTTAGGTAACATCGCATTGAGCTAGCATCATTTCGTGTATATTTGTTCTAAACTAGTAACCCACTTCTAGAATTCTCTCATTACCCATGCTCCTTTTAAACTTTCCTCCCTTAATATTTGAGAACAGACCTCCCATTTAATTCTATTAATTCTTAAGAATCTGATCTTCTAATTCCCTTGTGTGCGTACATGTACGTAACGAATAACCTTTAATAGGGACATCAATATGGATAGGAGTTGGATGCGGGAAAGTACTCGATGTTCAGAGCGATTTCAAAAAGGTGTGGAAGAATTCATGGGAATGGCAGTTAAATCAGTTGATTCACGTGATATGACAAAGTGTCCATGCCGTGATTGTGCAAATCGATATTATTCTCATATTAGCGAGGTGAAGGGTCACTTGTATATGAATGGATTTACTCCGACATACACTAGATGGATATTTCACGGGAAAGAAGATCATTTTAGGGAAAACACTTCTACAAACATGCACACACATACAAGTGAAATGATGGAGGAGGTTAATGCAGTTGAAGAATTGTTAGACGATGTATGTATGGGGACATTTGTTGATGCTAACATCGGAGAATCCTCTACTTCACAGGGCCCCACAACTTATAATCACGAACAAACAAGCTCCTTCTACCAATTTTGGGAAGATGGTTTACGAGAACTTTATCCAGGCTGCAAGAAATTTACACAAATTGCTTTTATACTGAAGATGCTTCATATAAAGGCGTTCTGCAACATGAGTAACAAGGCGTTTGATATGATGATTGACTTGATAAAGACGGCCCTCCCAGATGGAGAGACATTGCCACGCTCGTATAGAGAAGCAATACAGTTTAGGCGACACTTGGGATTCGGTTACGATAAGATACACGCATGCAAGAATGGTTGTGTGCTTTTTTGGAAAGAACATGCAGACAAAGTGGTATGCCCAAAGTGCAACAATTCAAGATGGATTGATGGCAAAGGCAGGAAAAGTAATATTCCTCAAAAGGTCTTACGGTATTTCCCAATAAAATCGAGGTTACAACGGTTGTTTATGACAAAAGAAATGGCCAAGGAAATGCGGTGGCACAAAGAAGGTCGAGAAGATGATGGCAATACTCTCAGACACCCCGCCGATTCTATTGTATGGAAAGAGTTTGATAAAAGACATGAGTGGTTTGCAAGTGATTCCCGCAACGTGCGGCTTGGCTTAGCAAGTGATGGTTTCAACCCATATGGTAATATGAGTACAACATATAGCATATGGGCAGTAATGTTAACGGTGTACAATCTCCCTCCGTGGATGTGTATGAAGAGTCCAAATTTGATGTTGCCCCTTATTATCCCAGGGCCTTCAGATCCTGGAAAGAATATTGATGTATATTTGCGGCCATTGGTTGATGACTTGAAAGATTTATGGAATGAAGGCATACGCGTGTACGATGCATCAAAGAAAGAGACATTTCAATTGCATGCGACATTACTATGGACTATAAATGATTTTCCCGCATATGGAAAATTATCTGGGTGGTCTACAATTGGAAAGCTTGCATGTCCAGTATGTAATAAGGATACATCGTTCAGGTATTTGAAGTATGGGCATAAGGTGTGCTTCATGTGTCATCGTCGGTGGCTTCCTCAAGAGCATCCATGGCGCAAAAGAGGAGATTTGTTCGATGGTACAGAGGAGCATAGATTGCAACCTGAAGAATTGTCTGGAAGTCAATTGTTGAAACAGCTAAGAGATGCTGAGGGTTTGCAATTTGGAAAAACAAGCGGGAGAAAGAGAAAGAACACAGATGTTGTGTTGAATTGGAAGAAGAGAAGTATTTTCTTTGAGTTGCCTTACTGGTCAAGCTTGAAACTACGTCATAATTTAGATGTAATGCATATTGAGAAGAACATATGTGAAAGTATCTTAGGTACGTTGATGAATATCGATGGGAAGACCAAGGACACAGTCAAGGCACGAAGAGATTTACAGTTGATGGGTATACGTAAAGAATTGCATGTGCAGCCAAATGGTGAAACTTATAGGATGCCACTTGCGAAGTACACCTTGACAAGAGATGAGAAGAAGAGTTTATGTGAGTGGTTGAAAGGTGTTAAATTTCCTGACGGGTATGCATCTAACATTGGTCGATGTGTGAACAAGCTTCCTGGTAAAATTTCGGGTATGAAAAGCCACGATTGTCATGTCTTCTTACAGCGCTTGCTTCCTGTTGCAATTCGAAATTTCTCTACGTCGAAAATACGAACAACATTGACCGAGTTCAGTACATTTTTTACGCAGTTATGTGCACGGACGTTGAAAGTTGATATCCTAAAACAAATGAAAGTCGACATTGTAATAATTTTATGCAAAATGGAAAAAATATTTCCGCCAGCTTTTTTTGATGTTATGATCCATCTAGCACTTCATTTACCTCGGGAGGCCGAGCTTGCTGGTCCCGTACAAAACCGTTGGATGTATCCGTTCGAAAGAGAACTTGGAAGATATAAGAAGTGGACGCGTAACAAAGCGCGTCCAGAGGGGTCTATTGTCGAGTGTTACTTAGCTGAGGAGAGCTTGACCTTCTGTTCCAGGTACCTTCGGGGGATTGAGACAAGATGGAACCGTGAACGGAGAAATGTTGACGTTGATGTTGTAGAAATGAGCCAGCGCTTGGATGTGTTCTCCCAACGAGTTCGGCCGTTAGGAGCAGCTAAATTAGTAACACTGGATGCTAATGATTTTGCTAGGGCACGATGGTATGTGCTTACCAATTGTAACGAAACGGCCTCATATTTGGAGTAAGTTTAGTAATGGCCTTTGTGTTTTACTTGTTACGACATGTTATAATTGTAGGGTTGATGATCATTTACCAATACGTTTATTTTTCATGCAGTGAACATTATAATATGATCAAAAGAGAAGGCGGCCGTGACATTGATAAAAAGCATGAGGCTAACTTTGAACGTTGGTTCCATAAACGTTTATACAATAGTGGGCGTACTGCAGACAATGACTCAAAACACTTATATGATCTTGCATGTGGGCCTGATCGTCATGTTAGATCGTATAGAGGTTGCATCGTGAATGGGGTTAGGTATCACACAAAAGAATGTGCAGAAACTCGTACTACTCAGAACAGTGGTGTTTCTGTTTCAGGTGAGGACGAAACCTCAATAACGGAGTATTATGGTGAGTTAAAAAATATTCTAGAGTTACGTTACCCTGGCCAAAATCTCGTGTACTTGTTTGAGTGCGATTGGTGGGACACTGGGAGTGCAACAGGAGTACGAATGGACCAAGGCTTCACGATTGTGAATACTTCTCGTAAATGGTGTGAATCCGACCCGTTCATCTTAGCATGTCAAGCTTCGCAAGTGTTTTACTTGGATGATCCCAAATTGGGTGGTAATTGGAAAGTGGTGCAGAAGTGGATCAATAGAGACATCTATGATATTCCAACAGTACAAAAGGGAGATAATACAGAAGATGACCAAAGACTCAGTGATGACGTATACCAGGAAGGTGAATGTGTTGGGGGTAATATGGTCTTTGTTGATGAAGCGAATGTTGAAGCCTCCACTCAATTACGTAGAGATGATGCGACAATAGCAATTGACGAATTATATATTCAACTTGATGCAAGCATGTTTGCCAACGATAACTTGCCGGACGAGGACCATTATACAAACTTTGATGAGGAAGAGGAGTTATGTAGCGACAACGATATAGACTCTGAACACGAAGAGGACTCTGAACACGAACAATCATCTTCAAGTAACAGTGATACAGATTCTGAATATGAATCTGATGATGAAATGTGTTGAACACATAAGCTCACATTTGGTGTAAGTACAAAGTGTATTAGCATATTTAATGAAGTTGATGCTCTCTCTCTCTCTCTCTCTCTATATATATATATATATATTGTGGTGTTTTTTTTTTTTTTTACTAGCATGATTATTGTATGTTTGTCAAAAATATTGAACATGCTATATGGTTATAAATTGACTAATATAATTTTGTGGTTTTTGACTTGTTAGCAGATTGATCATAACAATGACAACAACAGGACGCAAACGTGTTCCAGCAGCACGAGGCCGAGGCCGAGGCCAAGGTCAAGGTCGGGGCCTTATTGACGAGCATGAGAGTCCGACTCTCAATTCTGGGTTTGGTGATACAGATATGCAAGTGTCGCCCTCGCCCCCCCTCCTCCTCGAGTCAGTGGATGGGAATCCTTCGCATGAGTCTAATAATCCTATTCACTCAGTGGCAGGATTGGATTCACAGGGAGCCGCCCCTACTGCATCTTGTAAGTTCATGAATTTTATGTTTATGAACTGTTATTTTTGTATTATTTTGGTTTGTTATAGACATTTGACAATATACTTTTCCAAATATAACTTACTACGTTACCATGTTTTGCGTAACAGCTACCACGTCTGTCAGAAGTGTAAGGGGTAAGGCCAAGTGTAAGAAGTTGAGTGACCACGTACTTAAGCATGGTCCCTTAGTGCTAAACATCCCAAATAGACACCGGGCACCTGTAGGCGAGAATGCATCATGGTTTGCAAGCAAGATTGGGGAGATTATTCGTAACATGTGCGAACTCCATCACGGTGAATGGAAAAAGGTCCCAGCTGAAGAAAAGAGCAAGTTGTTATTTCATGTTCAGGTATGAATATCAATGTAATGTTTAATAATATGTTTCGTATGGAAAATTAATGTGACACATTTTTTACCATTGTTTTCTTATCTATTATGTATCAGTCAAACTTCGCACTGAATATGGAACGATACGAGCACATCAAAGCTGTTGAACATAAATTGGGTCGTGCATATGCTAGGCTTCGTTCGAACTTGTATAGGGATCATTACAAGAAATATTTTGACGGCATTGATAAAGACGATGATGAGGGGATTGCCAAGGCTAAGGCTATTGGGAGGGAAAACGTGCCAGCAGGGTATGGTCCTCAACAGTGGAACCTAATATGTGACTCATTTGATGACGGTAAATGGAAGGTAAATATATATTATTATACTGATTAGAATATTCAAATTGATATAATTTGCATGCACTTGAAGACATTTTATGAATAATTGTGTTTTTTTTTTCTTTCCAAATTTCATAGAAAAAGTCTGAACGAAATATAAAAAACAGAAGCAAATTGGAAACAAATCACACAGCTGGGACTTGTTCATTTGTCAACGTCATTTACAAAAAGGTAAGTATCTCGTACCATAATTTAATGAAAGTAACGTTATTTAGTGTAAACTTTGATTATATGTATTATGTGTAGGAACAAGAAACAAAAGTGAAGCCTAATCCTGTTGAACTATATGAGGTTACCCATACAAGAAAAAAGGATAAACAGTTTGTGAACGACAAATGCAAAAGTCTATATGTAAGTAACTGTTTACGCTCCGATCATTAAGTTGATTAGTGAAGAACATGAATAGTAAACTTGCATGAAGTATATGTTAAACTAAGGCCAACTATGACTTGTGCAGCTTCAAATGCAAGAATTAACAACCAGTGAGGCCTTAGAGGAAGGCAATGTGGAGGGAACAAGTGTGGATGACCGAATGCAAGAAATAGTCACACAAGTACTAGGGGGCCGACGAGCTGGGCACGTTAGAGGAATGGGATGCGGTCTTATTCCTACCCCTTTAAGAACTTCATCTCAAGCGTTCACCCACTTCGACAACCACGATGAGTGTAGGAAAAGACAAGAAGATACTCAAAGCGAGCTTCAACAGACTAGAATTGAACTTCATCAGTACAGGGAGAATTTGCAAGCCAACGTTGAGGAAACGAACAAATTGAAAGCCACTGTTGAGTTCTTAATGTCACGTATTGGAGGGTTAGTGAAACTCTACCTATGCATTAATTTTACAAAAACACACATACTAAGTAATCGTTAAAAAGCTTATTGATCATTATATGAAATTTTATTCTCTTAGGTCTGGAGGGAGCTTGCTTGGAGGTGCATCAAGTGAAGCCAACAATTGAGGGAGCTTTGGAATAACTTTATTTAGGATGTACTCTTTGATAGCATCTATTTGTGATATATTTATTGATACTATGTATTTGGATAGTTGTTGGTACTTTCTATTTGCTAATGTGTATTTGACTATTTGTTGATCGTGATCTGTTTGGTAATGTATATTTGTTGGTACTTTTTATTTGGTTTATATTATATTAAGATATTCGCAAAATTTTTGGTTCAACAACTTTTGAGTTAGTAAATCTCCCTTGACATGGTTATCAAGGTTAAAGAACTTTGAGTAAACAATGCAAGGGAGTAATAATATCTTTCTAAATTTTATTTTTAAGTGTATGCAGGATGACAAGAGTACAAGAAAGTTAAACCACCCAAGCAGGTTCTCGCTTTAATATATTTCATGAAGAAACACATTTTTAGTATCTCTTTCTCTATCATTTTGGGTTTCATTTTCATTGTCTTTGATATTATATATTGGTTCATTGTGGTAGATTACTCAAATTGCTTATGAGGATGAATTGGCAAGGAAGAGGATGCAGATAAGTACTTTATTTTGGGTTTTGGAATTTTGCTGCCCATGGATTGTAAAACATATATTTAATAGTTTTCTCCCTTGGCAGGTTTGGTTAATGGGGCAGTTCTCACATATTTTTTATGGTTTTGATGAGGTTAGTCATTTTGAGTTATGTTTCTTGTGGGCATTTAGATTAGTTTGATTATTTCATATATTAATTGATTCATCAAACAATGTTGTTGTGTACTTAAACATAAATGCAATGTTTCTTATAAAGGTACTCTACGTGCATTTTATTTGCCCATGCATGGAGTTATGTTTCTCCGGATAAGTTTTCCTGCTGAATTCTTTTAGTGTTGGTTTCTTCATAGTGAACTTTTTTTTTTTTTTGCCTCAATCTTGTTATTAGGCGCACAGTGCTTATCATGGTGTTGGCATTGTGAAATTGATGGGCCGTAGCAGTAGATATATAGCTATGCATGCATCCCTAGCTAGTGGACAAATTGACATATGTTTGATTCATGAGGTACTTATTACTAGCAATTAATTGGATAGTTATCTTTGTGAGCTGTTACTGATTCTACTGATATGCACATCTAAGGTATCTTTTAATTTGCACGGGCCTCATGGTGTTTTGAGTCATCTGAAATACCTGATTGAGACAAAGGGTTCGGCTGTTATTTGTGTCGCAGAGGGAGCACGGCAGGTGAGTTACGTAAGGAATTCATATTTTCGCTTTTGGGTTGAATACTATTAATTGATCAGGTGATTTAAATTGTGCAGTTCTTTTTTGGCTTCATGAAATACTGTGAAAAACTGCCTGTGTTCATTTCATTGCATTGCATAGATCTTATAACTTCTTCATTATATTTTTCCCCAAGATGAAGAGTAAAATTCAGTATGTCATTGTTTTTTGATGCAGAATTTTCTTCAGAAAACTAATGCTAAAGATGCGTCTGGGAACATTGTATTTGGAAATTTCGGTGTCCACATTCAACAAGAGGTTGGTGGTTGTATTTTGACTAATTTCATGTGGTCTTCATCTCTCCATGACTCTTGAGACAAGTTAAGAAAAGGTTTAGAAAACAAAATAGGCTCAAAAGGTCAAGTGGCGAGGGCATGTTGACGCAGTACAAATGAGTAACAAAAGAACGATAAAGAATTAGTGTTTCACCAATTGGATAAATTTGGAGTCACACCAAGAGTGTGGAGTCTCATCGAAAAAGAGTAATCATAACTCTCGAAAAACAAAACATCTTTTTTTCAATATCATAATTTCTCTTCATATATATGGGTACAAAGGAGCACTTAAATAGACTCTGAAAAATCATAATCCTAAATTGACTGACTTTTGGGCTAAGCCCATTATTAAATTATAAAATACATTAACTCTTTAAAATATAAAACATAAATAATCAATAAAACCTAAATAAAAGTAAAGACTAATTTATTCTTTTCTTATTCTGAATCGCAGGCATTGGTTAGGAGCAAGGACAATTATTTGCTGCATAATAAATATTTATATTGTATACTCCGCATAATCCTGCCATCGCATAAATAAATTTGAATATCTATGATTTTAACTTTGAACTTTTATTTTTTTTTTTTAAAAAAAAAAAAATTGAACTTTCATAAAAAATAACATGTATTCTCAAATTTTATTTTAATATCTTTAATAAAAAAATAAAAAAATATGTTTTTTTATACGTTTTAACAAGTATATATATATATATTATTTTTAAATGCTGAAAAATGCTACAGTACTTCTAGTGTTCACTCTTATCATTGAAATTTTAGACCACCCGTTCGTAGGAAATTTCTTTCCTATTTATATAACCTTATCTTTTCAATTACAATTTGTAAGCCTCCAATCACAAACGCAAACTCAAAAGTACTCTCTTTCACTTAACCATGGCTTTCCATCCAGAAAAGCTGCTACTTCATCATCTTCCCTACTTGATGATGATAAGTACTATTTCCCACATTCTTATAGTCCCCTGCGCATCTCAGATATCATTCCACTACCGCGATTTCTCTCAAACTAACAACGAAACTATAATAAGGACAGGAAACGCTACAATCTCAGGTTCAACCATTCAACTCACGCCAAAAGCAGTGGACAACTGGGGTCGTGCCATTTATTTCAAAACAATGCATCTCTGGGAAAAGGGTACAGGTAAAGTCGCCAACTTCACAACCAACTTTTCTTTTATCATCTCCTCAGAAGGTGCAGACGAGTATTCAGATGGGCTGACATTCTTCCTCGCAAGCCCCGGGATTTCCTCCACCGATGCCAACAGACGGTTCGGCATTGGCCTTGTGGAGCCGCGACCAAAATGAGACGACTCAAGTTTCTTTAGTTGCAAACAAAATTTGTTGCCGTGGAATTTGATACTTTCCGGAAATGTGATGAACCCAGATGGATCCGCCGGAGCCAGTTCGTGAGCACGTTGGTATCAATATCAACGAGATGAAATCTCTTCGGAACACGATTGCTAATGGTAAGCAAGCTATTAAGGAGAAAAAGAACATGTACAATTCTAGTATTGTTACGATCCAAGCACAAAATTTAAGTGTCAGGCTTCATTGATTCAGTAGTAACGATCACATCCCAATAGAGCAACACCTTTATTCTATAGTTGATTTGAGAGATTATTTACCAGAAAGGGTTGAATTTGGCTTCTCGGCTGGAACAGGATTGATTTCCGAGCTGCATATTCTTTGCTCGTGGGCTTTTGAATCGACAGCACCGCTTCTGATCATCCAGAAATGATGCAGGAGAAGTGTTGGTTTATTTTGTTTATGCATTTGTGTTTTAGTAGTTTTCTTTTTTAATAAGGATTTTTCCATCTTCAATTACGATTAGTTTAGTTTTTTTCCTTGGTGCAATTTGGATTAGTTCAGTTTTTTCCTTTTCCTTATTAAATTACGAGTAAAGAATATGCGAATTAGGGGTACTTATTTTTTTAAAAAAAAAGTGTAAATGTACACTAAAATTATTGTTTCCTATAACAAATATTTGATAAAAAAATAATTTTTAATATGTTTTATCAAATACTTTTAAAAA
>NC_081544.1:7131153-7145458 GCF_901000735.1 Corylus avellana | reverse complement strand
ATTCCAACAGACGGCTCCGGCATTGGCCTTGTCAGCCGCGACCAAATGAGAGACTCAAGTTTCTTAGCTGCAAACAAATTCGTCGCCGTGGAATTCGACACTTTCTGGAATGCTAGATGGGACCCACCTGATCAGCTAGATCGTGAGCACGTTGGAATTAATATCAACAACATCACATCTCAAAACTCGACAACATGGTATAGCGTTATTAAGGAGAAGAGAACATACAGTTGTAGTATTAGTTACGATTCCAGCACACAAAATTTAAGCGTCAGCTTCACTGGCTTCAGTATTAATTATGATCCCATCCCAATAAAACAACACCTTTCTTCTATAGTTGATTTGAGAGATTATTTACCAAAAATGGTTGAATTTGGCTTCTCGGCCGCGACGGGAATGCTTTCCGAGTTGCATATTCTTAGCTCGTGGTCTTTTGAATCGACAGCGCCACTTTTGATTCAGAATTCTCCACAACCAGAGCCAAACAAGAATGAAAAAGAAAGCAAGGCGGCGGGTTTGGTGGTGGGGTTGAGCGTGGGTGCATCAGCATGCGTTTTAATTGTAGGTGGTTTTGGGTTGGTTTGGGTTATGAAGAGGAAGAAGAGTCGGGGTAAAGGGGGAGGAGATGGGGATTTGGATTTGGATTTTTCCATGGACGACGAATTTGAACGCAGTACAGGACCAAAGAAATTCTCCTACAAAGAATTGGCTCGTGCAACGAATAATTTTGCAGGGGAAAACAAGCTTGGAGAAGGAGGGTTCGGTGGGGTTTACAAAGGATTTCTAAGAGAAATGAATTTCTAGGTGGCGGTCTAGAGGGTGTCAAGGGGGTCTAAACAAGGGATAAAGGAGTATGCATCCAAGGTGAAGAGTATTAGCCGGCTGAGGCATAAGAATCTCGTGCAACTCATTGGCTGGTGTCATGAAAACAAAGATCTCTTACTCATTTACGAGTTCATGCTGAATGGAAGCTTGGATTCACATCTTTTCAAAGGTAAGAGCTTGTTAACATGGGCGACGAGGTACAACATTTCTCAAGGTTTGGCTTTGGCGTTGTTGTACTTGCACGAAGAATGGGAACAATGCGTGTTGCATAGGGACATAAAGTCGAGCAACATTATGTTAGATTCAAGCTTCAATGCAAAGCTTGGAGATTTCGGTTTAGCAAGAATGGTGGAACATGCAAAGGGATCACAAACCACGGCTTTGGCAGGGACGGTGGGCTATATGGCCCCTGAATGTATCGTCTCCAGTAGAGCTAGCAAGGAGTCAGACATATATAGTTTCGGGATTGTTGCTTTGGAGATTGCATGTGGAAGAAAAGCCATCGAAACTAAGGCTAAAGAAGACGAAATAAATTTACTACAGTGGGTTTGGGAGCTCTATGGAATGGAAAAGCTTCTTGATGCAGCCAACCCCAGATTGTGTGGAGAGTTTGATGAGCAACAGATGAAACAGTTGATGATCGTTGGGCTTTGGTGCGGTCACCCAGATTACAGTCTTAGGCCTTCAATAAGGAAAGTCATTAATGTGCTTGATTTTGAAGCTTCGTTACCCATTGATCTCGCACCAAAGATGCCTCTACCAACCTATGTTGCCCCTTCACGCACGGCATCTAGATCTTCATCTTCAGCTACTACATCTTCTGCTCGGTTAATTAATTAATACCAGGTAAATTAATTATCTTGGCAAACGTACGATTAATAGAAAGTATTAATTTGATGCGTATGAGTCACGGACTACTTGTAATATTTCTCAACTATAGTTTTTTTTTTTTTTTTGAATTGAATTGAATTTCTCAACTATAGTTGATAATTGAACAGTTTGAAATATTCTTCAGTTTATATGGAAAATTTTTGAATCTGTCAATGGAGTTAGACATATAAGGAAATTGATTTGCCAAGTAGTGAAACGAAAGGGCAAAGAGCCGATTATGTTGCTATGAAACAATTAATAAAGTAAAAGAAAAAAGAAATAATTAATAAGTGATGTGAACTCTATAAAGAGGCTATTCGTGTTTAACTCCAGTACATATTATTTGGGTACTTGGATTTTTTAGTAAATTGGTAATTATATCACTAAATTTGCTAGAATGTATATTCCAGTTGATTTATTTTTCTTAGAAGAGAATTTATATCTTAAATTAATCAAGACAATAAGAGGATAACGTAGCCATTAGAGGCTTAGAGCTAGCATATATATTAAATATAAAAAAAAAAAAAAAATAGATTTGGTTGAATTAATGAATATTGGATGATAACGATAATTAATGTGATGTATGGATTTGTAACATCAACATCTCCTCACCCTTTTTTACTTGAATGGTGAACCATGTATCACAGCAACGCTCTGGTTTGAATGTGTTTGATGCTAATGGAAACATGCATATAACATCTGGCTATGCTTTTGAGGTTTAGGCCCACCAAAGCTCACACACCTACTACTCATACAAACTTTCGGTAGAATTTATCTTTGAAAACCGGCTTTTAAGGAGAAGGTGCACAAGAGCTTATTTATATAAGTCTGATTAAGATTAGACTTAACCCATATGGGACACAAGGATCATAACATACCACTACGTTTCTGCAACTAACGTTCATGGCGCCTGGCCTACTCTATCGACACTGACCTGATGATAGTCATTCCTCTTTTGAGGGCTCCACTCACCTATCAAGTAGTTTAATCTAGCTCATAAGTCACCTCCTCCATGACTTGAACCAGTGTTGTAATGTTTGGCTCTAATACCAAATGATACAAACCTTGAGTGGAACTCATCCTTAAAAATCGATCAGCTTGTAAGGCTTCGTACCCAAAAGCTTATATACACATGATTAAGATTAGACTTAACTCATGTACGACATAAAGATTGTAACACCTACCTTCTCCCACTCGACACGTTGCATAAATCATTCCAAAAAACTCGGCAGTGCTCTGCCTTTAATTCTAGGTGTCCTTTACTTATAGATATGTTCATTCTATACAAATTTAAACATGTGCAATCTGTGATATATATCCTGATACAACATGTTTGAATGCTTTTCTAATGCAGAATTTGTATAGAAAAGGTTTAGAAAACAAAATAGGCTCAAAAGGTCAAGTGGCGAGGGCATGTTGACGCAGTATGAATGAGTAACAAAAGAACGATAAAGAATTAGTGTTTCACCAATTGGATAAAGAGTGTGGAGTCATACCAAGAGTGTGGAGTCTCACCGAAAAAGAGTAATCACAACTCTCGAAAAGCAAAACATCTTTTTTTCAATATCATAATTTCTCTTCATATGGGTACAAAGGAGCACTTAAATAGACTCTGAAAAATCATAATACTAAATTAACTGACTTTTGGGCTAAGCCCATTATTAAATTATAAAATACATTAACTCTTTAAAATATAAAACCTAAATAATCAATAAAACCTAAATAAAAGTAAAGACTAATTTATTCTTTTCTTATTCTGGATCACAGGCATTGGTCAGGAGCAAGGACAATTATTTGCTGCATAATAAATATTTATATTGTATACTCCGCATAATCCTGCCATCGCATAAATAAATTTGAATATCTATGATTTTAACTTTGAACTTTTATTTTTTTAAAAAAAAAATTGAACTTTAATAAAAAAATAACATGTATTCTCAAATTTTATTTTAATATCTTTAATAAAAAAATAAAAAATATGTTTTTTATACGTTTTAACAAGTATATATATATTATTTTTAAATGCTAATTTGTAGGAAGAAAAATGCTACAGTACTTTCTTCTAGTGTTCACTCTTATCATTGAAATTTTAGACCACCCGTTCGTAGGAAATTTCTTTCCTATTTATATAACCTTATCTTTTCAATTACAATTTGTAAGCCTCCAATCACAAACGCAAACTCAAAAGTACTCTCTTTCACTTAACCATGGCTTTCCATCCAGAAAAGCTGCTACTTCATCATCTTCCCTACTTGATGATGATAAGTACTATTTCCCACATTCTTATAGTCCCCTGCGCATCTCAGATATCATTCCACTACCGCGATTTCTCTCAAACTAACAACGAAACTATAATAAGGACAGGAAACGCTACAATCTCAGGTTCAACCATTCAACTCACGCCAAATGCAGTGGACAACTGGGGTCGTGCCATGTATTCCGAAACCATGCATCTCTGGGAAAAGAGTACAGGAAAAGTCTCCAGCTTCACCACCAGCTTCTCTTTTGTCATCTCTTCGGAAGGCGCAGACAGGTACTCAGATGGGATAACCTTCTTCCTCGCAAGCCCCGATTTCCCTCCACCGATGCCAACAGACGGCTCCGGCATTGGCCTTGTGAGCCGCGACCAAATGAGAGACTCAAGTTTCTTAGTTGCAAACAAATTTGTTGCCGTGGAATTTGATACTTTCCGGAATGATGAACCCAGATGGGATCCGCCGGAGCCAGTTCGTGAGCACGTTGGTATCAATATCAACGAGATGAAATCTCGGAACACGACAGCATGGTATAGCGTTATTAAGGAGAAAAGAACATACAATTCTAGTATTAGTTACGATCCAAGCACACAAAATTTAAGTGTCAGCTTCACTGGATTCAGTAGTAATGATCACATCCCAATAGAGCAACACCTTTATTCTATAGTTGATTTGAGAGATTATTTACCAGAAAGGGTTGAATTTGGCTTCTCGGCTGGAACAGGATTGATTTCCGAGTGCATATTCTTTGTTCGTGGGCTTTTGAATCGACAGCACCGCTTCTAATCATCCAGAAATGATGCAGGAGAAGTGTTGGTTTATTTTGTTT
The DNA here is from genome assembly GCF_901000735.1 of Corylus avellana. NCBI lineage: Eukaryota > Viridiplantae > Streptophyta > Magnoliopsida > Fagales > Betulaceae > Corylus > Corylus avellana. The sequence goes on along the minus strand of NC_081544.1, from coordinate 7,140,679 downwards.
ATGCATTTGTGTTTTAGTAGTTTTCTTTTTTAGTAAGGATTTTTCCCTCTTCAATTACGATTAGGCTCCTTCGACGTAAAATGGTTTCCGTCGGAAAATATTTTCAGGGAAGTCATTTTTCCTGAAAATGTTTTCCACCGAAAACATTTTACGGTGTTTACCACGCGTACGGAAAATCAATTTTTTAAAAAAATATTTTCAAAAACAATTTTTAATTTTTTTAATTTTAAAAAAACTATTAATATAAAAATCTATTAATTTTAATATTAACTATTCAACTGTACTGAAAATCAATTTTTTAATTTTAATCACCTTAATGCCTCTTCCCCGTTCCGATCCACAGTCACCTTCTCAATAAAAGAAAGCTAAAACAACTCAAATTAAGGAAATAAAAATAAATAAATAAAACATTATTCATGTCTTTGTACATGCACCAAGCAGGCAAGCACGCCGCTTATTGACTAATCGGTAAGGCCACATATCAAAATATGCATGGGTTTGAATGCGAATATACCCTGAGCCATGGCCATCAGTGGCTGACCTTATAGCAGATGAGGTAAGCTAATTGGCTGGAGAAGAGTTTTAAAATGCACATCTGACTCACCTTTGCCTGCCCCTGAAATTTAACATTTTATTCTTCATTATAATCATCTGGGTATTATATATACAAAAGTATATTGAACAAATATCTACTCATACGGAGGGCCATCTTGTATACTTTAATAGTTTAATGCATGTCATGATAATACATATTAGTGATTTATTTCGAAGCCAAAGGTGATTAATCATTTCAAATGCTGGACAATCTATAGATACATACTAGAAGAATCACTTGGATTTCTGTTATTACTCTCTTCCTCATCCGATTCAACCAGAGGATCAAAGAAAGCATCAAGATACCAGGGGCAATCGTCATTCCAGTCACCCTTCTTGGCATTTGCTCGCCATTTTTGGTCAGCTATCATATCTTCGTCGAGCCCCCATTCTCGCATTTCCTCCTCCGTGTGATGGATTGCTAAGCTGTATTCTCCGCCACATCCTAACTCTATCACTTGGAATTCGCAGTTCCCAAGATTGTTCAGGTGCTCAAATTGCTCGGCTGTCCACTTGAACCACTTCATGAGGAAGACGCGCAAGGTTAGCCCGTGTGATACGATTATAAGATTCAGGTCATGGGAAGGATCATGGTGAAGCCTGTTCATCTCTATGTCCCTCCATAAGGATTCAAGAAAACCTACAGGATTCAAATTATCTCCTCATTGTTATCATTTCAGTGACAGAAGATTTTGCAAATAAAATTCTTCTTTTGGGAGTATACTTTCAATTGATAGACTCAACAATCCCCCAACTACAATCATAATGTAGGAGTAAATTCTTGTACTAGATTGCAGAGGATATGAATCTTGCATTTCCCTTTTACTCGATCTGTAAAATCCCTTTTTCGCAGATTTTGGGACATGGCAACACACATTGATGGTTGTTTTTATCTCAAAAATTAAATTTACAAAATGGGAAATTAGCAAATGTCATTCTAGTGTTAATTTATCATATATATTTCTTGCTAATTCTCAAAGCAAAGCTATATGGAGGCCACCATGAATTATGAAAGTTTTCAGTTTTGATTGCTTCCAATTTTTTTCTCCTTCCCTAGATTTTTCCACTAGCCAAACAAAACATCGAAATAATTTGACTCAAAAATTTATCATATATATAGGAACCTAAGATTTCTACTCTTCCATCTCCTAGAAAGTGATGAGCCAATCAGGGGAAAAGAACTGGTCAACACACATTGTTGATCTTGTAGCCTTACCATTATCAATCACTATAATCCCCCCATCAATTTTGATCATAAAAGCATGGACTCACGAGTCTTCTGTTTGTATGAGCCAATTGTTACTTTTACATGATATGGTTCTTAACTTCTTGTGTTTCACTGGAAAGAAAAAAAAGAACAAAAGAAACACCCAAAAGGAAAAGAAAAAATAGTTGCAATGTGCTACAGTGCTAGAGTTTTCCTCCATTTTCATGGACTTGCAGCTCAGGGGATTTGTCCCCTGATTACAACTTTAACCATTGAAAACAAAAAAAGAAGACGAAAACAGAGACACAAACATGTAACAGCTAAACATTTGTACTAAACTGCCGGCAGAAAAGGGCACCCTGCCCAACCTAAAACTAATAGTAAGGAAAACACAAATCTTCTAAAACTCTTGACTATATTGCAGCAATATTATCCCCAACTTACAACCATTTTGGGCAACCAGATAACCAAAACACTTGCAGCACAAAAAACTTGCAGCACCCAACAACCAACCTAACAACATCCAAAAAAAAGAAAAGAATATAGAACAAAAAATTATTCCTCTCCCACTAGCTTCAGTAGCCGATGCTGGAGAAAGAGCACAACCTCCACCCAGCCTCACAACAGAAGCCAAAGCAGCAGCAAATCAACAGGACATTCAACCACAGTTTGAAAAATACAACAAAGCCCTGATGACAGTAAAACGAAAATCCAAGACTACATGAATGCTATGACAGTAAAACGAAAATCCAACCAAGACCTCACATAGCAAAACACCAAGCAAAGAGCCAAGAGCCACCGAAAATCCCCCCCAATCTGCCATCACACAACCAGAAAATCAAAAGGAAACAAAACCCATTCGGTTGAGGTTCATCTCAAAGTCAGAACTTCCAATAATCAACAACCAAAACAGCCCATAACAACAAAGATCGCAGAAGTTCTCATTTTCCAAAATCCACACCCTAGACCCAAAACCTAAATCGCAAATCTGATACATTAATAGGGAAAAAAACCAAAATCAAAATCGCTCCATGATTTTCAGTTGTCCAACAGAGAAAGAAACCAAAATCAAACGAAAATTACCAAGAGAAATTTGTAGATTTGAATCGCTCCATACATATGGTTCAACAAAGAAAGAGAAAGATGAGAGTACCTGCGTCGGGGTTGAAGAGTGAAGCTCGGCCGAGAGAGAGATGAGCTATGCTGGTGAAGGAGAATCAGCAGCTGCCCTGTGCGTGAAGGTGAAGGTGAAGGAGAAGGAGAAGCTGTGCGTGTGAGGAGTCAGGGGTTTTTTGGTTTTTTTTTTTCTAATCAAGAGCGTCGGGTTTTTTTGGGGCTGAGCTGGGAAAATGGTTTACGAAATTAAAAAGTGTAAACCATTTTCCCCAAAAATGAAAAGAATTTTTGGTCAAACTGAAATCATTTTCGGTTTGACCATATTTTACGTCGTAGTAAACACCGTAAATTGAGGAAAATATTTTCACGAAATCATTTTACGTTGAAGTAAACGGAGCCTTAGTTTAGTTTTTTTTTCCTTGGTACAATTTGGATTAGTTCAGTTTTTTCCTTTTCCTTATTAAATTACGAGTAAAGAATATACGGATTAGGGGTGCATATTTAAAAAAAAAGTGTAAATGTAAACTAAAATTACGATTTCGAATAACAAATATTTGATTAAAAAAAAAATAATTTTTAATATGTTTTATCAAATACCTTTAAAAAATAATGATTTCAAAAATGTAATCGTATTTATTAAAATTACAATTTCAAATAGACCATAAATCTATGTATGTGTTTAAACATAATTTTAAACATTTTCCTAGGTTATTCCTAACTCATTTTATGGGATTTTATCGCGTAGATTTTTTTTTTTTTCCGTTCAATTCTAACCATTATTTTGATTATTTTTTTTTTTTTTTCAAATTATCAATTTATTATTTGTCTAGAATTTATCATATTTAAAAAGTAAAAAATATTTATGTTTTTAATTTAAAAACAATAACTAATTAGTATTTAAGTGTTGTAAAATTAAAGAAAATAACAAGACAAGATAAAAGATTGCAATATATGAAACTAGTTCTTCAGGAACTATGTATTATTCTTCTCTATTATTGTGTGATCTATATACAACTCAATACTCCCTTTTATAGGCATAGAATCATAATGGGAGGTTAAGGAATATGAAAAGGGGAATATGAAACAAGAGGGTACATTAATGTATTATATGGATGTTATAAGAATTCTAAAAGATGATATGAATATGTAGAATTCCAAGAGATGGAACTAAATGGTCATCCACCAAATGCATGAATGCATTCATAACACTCCCCCTTGGATGACCATACACTAAGAATATGCCTCGTTAAAACCTTGCCAAGGAAAACCCAGTGGGAAAAACCTTAGCGAAGGAAAAAGAGTACAATCAGCATAATCATTTTACTCCCCCTCTTTAACATGAAGAGCTTCAATTGTTTATGATGAAAGATCCTTCAGTCGGCGCATTCCAATGTTATTCACCAACTTCTTAAATGTTGCAGTTGGTAATGCTTTGGTAAATAAATCTGCCAAATTGTCACTTGATCGTATCTGTTTAACATCAATATCACTACTCTTCTGGAGCTCATGTGTATAAAAGAACTTTGGTGAAATGTGTTTGGTTCTATCACCCTTAATATATCCTCCTCTGATCTGTGTGATACAAGCAGCATTATCTTCATATAATATTGTCGGGCTATCTTTGATTGTGGATAAACCGCACTTTTCTCGAATGTGTTGAATTATTGATCTTAGCCATATGCATTCCCGACTTGCTTCATGAATTGCAATAATTTTTGAGTGATTTGAAGAAGTAGCAACAAGTGTTTGCTTGACAGATCTCCATGAAATAGCAGTACTTCCACTTGTAAATAGATATCATGTTTGAGATCTACCTTTATGCGGATCAGAAAGAAAACCCGCATCTGCATATCCAACTAATTTTGAATTTGCACTTTTGAATAAAATAATCTCATGTCAGCTGTTCCACGAAGATAATGTAGAACATGTTTGACCCCATTCCAATGCCTTCGAGTTGGTGCAGAGCTGTATCTTGCTAATAAATTAACTGAAAATGCTATATCAGGTCGTGTGCAATTTGCAAGATACATCAAAGCACCAATTGCACTAAGATATGGTACTTCGGGACCAAGAATTTCTTCGTCATCTTCTCGAGGGCGAAAAGGATCTTTTTTCACATCAAGTGACCGAACAACCATTGGAGTGCTCAAAGGATGAGCTTTCTCCATGTAAAAATGCTTCAAGACTTTTTCTGTGTATGTTGACTAATGAACAAGAATTCCATTTGGAAAATGTTCAATTTGTAAACCAAGACAAAATTTTGTCTTTCCAAGATCTTTCATCTCAAACTCATTTTCTAAATACGTGGCAGTTTTTATGAGCTCTTCTGGAGTCCCAACAAGATTTAAATCATCTACATAAACTGCAATGATAGCAAATCCTGATTCTGATTTCTTAATGAAAACGCATGGACAAATTGGATTATTCTCAAATCCTTCTTTCAATAGATATTCACTAAGACGATTGTACCACATGCGTCCAGATTGCTTTAACCCATATAAGGATCTTTGTAGCTTGATAGAATAAATACTTCGGGATTTCGAATTATATGCTTCAGGCAATTTATATCCTTTAGAGATTTTCATGTATATATCATTATCAAGTGATCCATATAAATATGCTGTAACCACATCCATTAAACGCATATCCAAACTTTCTGTAACTACCAAGCTAATCAAAAATCTAAATGTAATTGCATCCACTACAAGGGAATATGTTTCTTCATAATCAATACCAGGTTTCTGCAGGAAACCTTGTGCAACAAGTCTTGCTTTGTATCTCACAATTTCATTTTTCTCATTTCGTTTTCGTACAAATACCCACTTGTATCCAACAGGCGATACACCTTCAGGTGTTTGGACTACAGGTCCAAATACTTCACGTTTTGCTAGTGAGTTCAATTCTGCCTGAATTGCTTCCTTCCACATTGGCCAATCATTTCTACGTCGACATTCTTCGACGGTTTGTGGTTCAATATCATCATTACTTCTGGTAATGTCAAATGCAACTTTAAATGAAAATATGTTGTCGACAACAATTTTGTTTCTATCCAATATTTCTCCTGTACTTACATAATTTATTGAGATCTCATTATTTTCAGGTACCTGTTCCTCTTCAGGAGGTAACTCTTTAGGAGATTCCTCTTCAAGAGGTTCCTCTTCGGGGGATTCTTTTCCAGGAGAATTTTGTACAGAAAGTTTGGATGGATCAATTTTCGTTGCCTGTTTTGTGGGTAAGGCCTCTTCAGGAGCGCCGATTTCATTTCCTTGTGCTTTTCTCTTCCGGGGAATCTTATCCTTTGCACCAATAGGTCTTCCACGCTTCAGGCGCGCCTTAGACTCATTTGCTGCTGTATTAATTAATTGTCCTATAGGGACTTCTATATTCGCTGGAGTATTAGCAGCTGGAATGTGAGACTTAATTATTTTCTTGTTGTCAGTAAATGCATCTGGCAATTGATTTGCAATACTCTGCAAATGAATGATCTTCTAAACTTCTAATTCACATTGATTTGTACGAGGATCAAAATGAGATAACGTCGAATTATTCCAAGTGATTTCTTGTCGTGCTTCTGGCAACGACTTTTCTTTCCCTAGTGATGGGAATATGTTTTCATCAAAATGACAATCTTCAAAACGTGCTTTAAAAAATCACCAGTTAAAGGCTCAAGATATCTAATGATAGAAGGAGAATCAAAACCAACATAAATTCCAAGTCTACGTTGAGGTCCCATCTTAGTGCGTTGAGGTGGCGCAATTGGAACATATACAGCACAACCAAAAATACGAAAATGAAAAATATTTGGTGGTTGACCAAATGCAAGTTGCAAAGGGGAATATTTTTGGTAAGCTGTTGGTCTGACCCGAACTAATGATGCAGCATGTAATATTGCATGTCCCCAAGCAGAAACAGACAATTTTGTTTTCATAAGCAAAGGTCGAGCAATTAATTGAAGTCGTTTAATAAACGATTCAGCTAAACTATTTTGAGTATGAGTATGAGCAACAGGATGTTCAACATTAATTCCAATTAACATGCAATAATCATAAAATGTTTGAGATGTAAATTCACCCGCATTATCCATCCGAATAGATTGAATTGGATAATCAAGAAATTGTGCTCGTAATCTAATTATTTGAGAAAGAAGTCTAGCAAATGCAACATTACGAGTAGAAAGCAAGCAAACGTGTGACCACCTAGATGATGCATCTATTAAAACCATAAAATATCTAAATGGCCCACATGGAGGGTGAATCGGCCCACATATATCCCCTTTAATCCTTTATAAAAATGATGGAGATTCAACAATTATCTTAGAAGGGGATGGTTTGATAACAAGTTTTCCTTGAGAACATGCAGCACAAGGATAATCACTTGGTAAAAGAATCTTCTGGTTCTTTAAGGGATGCCCATGAGAGTTCTCAATTATTCGACGCATCATAATTGTTCCCGGATGTCCAAGACGATCATGCCAAAGCATAAACATCTTTGGATTAGAGCACTTCTGGTGCATTACAACATGTGATTCAATTGTTCTTATTGTTATATAATACAACCCGGAAGAGAAAGCAGGCAGTTTTTCCAATATGAGCTTCTGGCCCGAAATTGTTGAAGTAATATAAAGATATTCATCACTACCTTCATTAGTGGTTTCAACATGATAACCATTTAGACGAATATCCTTAAAACTGATTAAATTTCTTCTAGATTTAGATGAATACAAAGCATCATCAATACAAAATTTTGTTCCTTTTGGCAATATGATATTCGCTCTTCCAGAGCCTTCGATTAGGTTTGATGAACCTGATATTGTATTGACACTAGCTTTGTTTAATATCAAGTATTGAAAATATTTCTTATCTCTAAGAATTGTGTGCGTTGTACAACTGTCTGCTAGACACAAATCTTCACCAATCATCTTGAAATTAATCATTCCATCAATATGACCCATACCTCTGTATATAAACAAAATATATATTAAAATTTCATTAATCAAAAAGAAAATAACAAAATACAATGAAATTTGACAATGTAAACATATTGTAATTAAGACATAAAGAAAACATATTAATTGTTGTAGGCATATTCATCACCAATCAAAAGGTTAGTTTTTGTGTTAGAGTCTACAAAGAAATCATAAACATCAAGATAAATGTTACCCTTTCCATTTAGAGTATTAAGAAAAATTGAAGAATTTTCAGGATTACTGTAATTAGCAAAATTCATTTCAATCTCCTTTTATTTTATGGAGGCTTGATATAGGTCTACCAGATGTTTAGGCGTACGACAGGTACATGACCAATATCTTTTCATACCACACATGTAACATTTATCTTCATAGTTCTTTGTAGGTTTATTCTGTAAACCTTTGTTTTCAATTTATTTCGCCTCAGTGTGGTTCCACTTCTGGTGGTATGGAGCATTTCTTTTGTAAGAATTATGAGTACGTTCACCTTGACCTCTATAATTTTTTTTATTTTTTTTTTCTACCACATCTACGTCGACGACCATGGTTTCCTTTATTACCATGAAATGAGGTTCCATTTACTTCAGGAAATAGTGCAGAACCAGTTAGACGAGATTGATGATTTTTCATTAATAGCTCGTTGTTTTGCTCAGCCACTAGAAGACAAGATATCAGTTCAGAATATCTTGTGAAATTACACTATCGATATTGCTACTGCAGGACCACATTCGAGGCATGAAATTTGGTATATGTTTTTTCTAACATATCCATATCAGTGACTTTTTCTCCATACAATTTTAATTGCTGGCTGATTTTAAAGAGTTCAGAGCTAGTCACTGACACTCTTGAAATCTTGCAACTTCAGGTGCATCAAATCATAACAAACTTTTGGGAGGATAACTGTCTTTTGGTACTCGTATCTCTCCCTTAAATTATTTCACAAGGTCAAGGAATCCTTTACCGTAAGGTACTTAGTTTTTATATGCTTCAGGCATATAAAATTATAACACATCATATTCATAACATTAGTATGATAAAATTCTAATTCATAATAAATCTCACATGAATCATAATATGCAAATGTTATAATATGATTCATAAAACAATAAAAATTTCTAAGCATATGTTAGAATGTTAATTAACAAAATAGATAATAAGATTACTAAACGTTAAAGAAACTTACAATGAATTGAGAATAGCTCACGGATAGCTTTTGATGTTGAAGATCAAAAGAACACAACAATTGGCTAAAGTTTCGTGCTGATAATGTGTTGTAAAATTAAAGAAAATAACAAGACAAGATAAAAGATTGCAATATATGAAACTAGTTCTTCAGGAACTATGTATTATTCTTCTCTATTATTGTGTGATCTATATACAACTCAATACTCCCTTTTATAGGCATAGAATCATAATGAGAGGTTAAAGAATATGAAAAGGGGAATATGAAACAAGAGGGTACATTAATGTATTATATGGATGTTATAAGAATTCTAAAAGATGATATGAATACGTAGAATTCCAAGAGATGGAACTAAATGGTCATCCACCAAATGCATGAATGCATTCATAACATTAAGAGGTTTTACTTGATAGCAAAGACTAGGAATTATAGCTCTTGAGCCATCGATATTGACCGAGTC
>NC_081544.1:7117481-7131053 GCF_901000735.1 Corylus avellana | reverse complement strand
GGGGCAGCTTCTTGATGCAGCCGACCCGAGATTGTGTGGAAAGTTTGATGAGCGGGAAATGGAACGGTTGATGATCGTTGGGCTTTGGTGTGGTCACCCAGATTACAATCTCCGGCCTCCGATAAGGAAAGCCCTCCATGTGCTTGATTTTGAAGCTCCATTACCCATTGATCTCGCAACAAAGATGCCTGTGCCAACCTATGTTGCTCCTTCAGTCACGGCATATACATCTTCGTCTTCAGCTACTACATCTTCTACAGCATCTGCTTCGGCTACTTCACTTCTGTACTCGCACACAGTTAATTAATAGCAGGTAAAATTATCTTGGCAAACATGAATATACGGTTTTTGTAATATTTCTTTCAGTTTATATGGAAATTTTTTGAAATCTCTGTCAATGGAGTTAGATAATTTTGGCAACTAGTGAAACGAAAGAGCAAAGAGCCAATTAATAAATTGATTTGAACTCTATAAAGATGCTTTTCATTTTTAACTCGATCCACTACAGATTATCTGGGTACGTACTTGGATTTTACAGTAAATTGGCAATTATATCACTGAATTTGTTAGAATATATATATATATATATATATATATATATGTTCCTATTGATTTATTTTTCTTAGAAGATATATATGACGAGCATTCCTATCATATTGCCATGGCCTCCCTAGCAATAAGTGGGATGCGTCCATGGCTACCATGTCACACTAAGTTTTGTCTTTATATTTTGATCAAATTGAAAAAGTTACAAGGCAACGTTTGGATACTATTACCTTGTTTCCCTTCTTAATTGAGCCACTCCAAGCGATATGGTGTATGATGTTTTTCTGTTTCAAGGGTTAATTTTCGGACCGCTTCTTCCGCCACCACTTTTTCACAACTGCCTCTGTCGATGATAAGTTTGCATACTTTTCCTCCTATAGTGCATGTGGAGTAAAAAGATTGTGGCGCTGCCCATCGTCACCCTCCTCCTTACGGGGTGTAAAGCATATTCTTCGTACCATTAAAAGAGGACCGTCATCTCCGATTACAAATTCTCTATCATTATCCCCATGGTCGTCAACGGTGGTGTCATACTTCTCTTCCTCACCTTGTTCATCGAAGGTGTCTCCTGACTCAATAAGTAAACCCTTACCATATTTGTCCCCTTTGCGGCAATCCACCATCCGGTGGCCCGATTCTCCACATCAAAAGCATTTAGGGCCGCTCATAGTTGCTCCTCGGTTGGATGGACCTGTTGTGGTTGGGCTCCGATTTTGATTTGGGGGTTGCGTGGGGCTTCGAGCCGTGAATGGCCCGCTTGATTGGTTTATGCTTCCCCCGGTTCTGCGACCAAAAACTCCATTGGACCCTTGTGAGGCCGTCTTCTCTAGCAAGAGTGCTCTTTGATGGGCCTCCGACACATTCTTGGGGTCAAAAAGGTTTAATGAATCTTGAATTTGGTGGCGTAAACCTCCAATGTATCGTGACACTAGTTGCTCGTCGGTTTCGACTAGATAAACATGTGTTAAATACTTGTAAAATTCTTCCGTGTATTCATCCACGGACTTCGATCATTGGCTCAAATTTTGCAACTTTTGATGCATGGTTCGAGTATAATTGTAGGGTAAAAAGGCCGGCCGCATATGCTTCAACAATTTCTCCCATTTGTTGATCTTCGTCTTGCCCTGCCGACCTCGGGATTGCTTCAATTGCTGCCACCATACCGCTGCTCTTCCCCGGAATTTGGTTACGACCAAAGAAACTTGTCGATCGTCAGGCACCCCTTTGAAATCAAGAATTTCTTCAATTGCCGCTACCCAATCCAAGAATTCTTCGGGTTGGAGACCCCTTTGGAATTCTGGAATATTGAGTTTGAAACCGCTCTCCCATTGATTGGCATGGGCTTAGACATGGGGTTAATGCCCCTGTACTCTGCCCCTTGCAAAAGGGTTCCTGGCTTCATTCTTCGTACATTGTTCATCTTCCTCCTCCGAGCTGGGTAGTGAAGGTTGCTGACGGCGCTCGTGGCGACCCTCCGGATTGGCCGCTTGAGCGTTGGAGGCCACAAGTTGGGCCCTCAAATCAGCAATCGTTTCCTCCATGAGTTGCCACTGCTCCTCCGTGCGTGTTTCACTAACTGCTTCCTCACGTTCATACACGTCCTCCAAATTTGCAAAGCGGTTGCCCCTTCTTCTTGTGTTTGGCGGTGCCATGGAAAGAAAACTGGAGTTCTGATACCAATTGATGCAGCATGGTGAACAAGAAAACAACACGTTGAATGGGTAAATATTTTTAAGATTGTGAGACTATCATAAGAATCAAAGAAATCTTCTCAAACAATAGAGACTATCTATATGCTTTAAGGGAAAATAATGAAGAAACTCAACTTTGAGTATTCTTTATTGATAAACAAAACAAATAATGAAAACTGAATTGCTAAAGGCTATAAGCATATATTTATAGCCAAGACTCCTAACCCTAAAATAATAATGAAATAAAGTTGGTTTAGAAGCCTATGAAATAAGACTAAACCAAATAGAAGACTAACAAAGAACCTAATTTGAACTGAAAAACTGAAAGATAAAATAGAATAACAAACTAACAAAGAAACCTAGTTTAAACAAAAGATTAAAAGCTAAGATAAGTGTCTCCGATGTCCATTTATGGAACAGATGTGCCCGAATGCGCTCGATCGCAGGGACATGGGCGATCGATTGCACTACCAGAGAAGGGTGCGCTTGATCATGCGATCGATCGTGTTCATAAGGGGTGGTCGGTCGCAGTTCCAGGGACTATCATCTCAATACCAAGACTTGGGTGCTTGATCGCAGCCAATGTGCAATCGATCGTAATTCCAGAGACCCCTGCTACAGCGCGAGTCTAGGACCTCGTCACCATCTTTTGGGGTGTCTTCACGCCATCATCTGTTCGGGTCTTCCTAATATATTCCCAAGCCTTCTGGTCTACATCAGCAACGCTCTGGTTTGAGTGTGTTTGATGCTAATGGAAACATTACATAATATCTGCTCTCCTTTTGCGTTTTAGGCCCACCAATGCTCACAGTGCAGAGCCCTACCTTTACTTCTAGTTGTCCTTTAAATATAGATGTTGGGGGAGAAAATATCTTCTAGTGGGATTATGCAATTATTGGGTGACATGCGTCCACATTATTTTTGCACCTTTAGATAAAAGGAAAAAAGAGAAAGGAGGGGGGATATTTTTCCTATACTTCCTCCTATCTCACGTCTCCGTCTCTGTATCCATCTCTTAGACACTCATATGTGTCTCTATCTATCTCCCTCTCACGTCTCTCTTTAACTCTCTCTCTCTCTCTCTCTTTCTCCCTCTTATCTCCCCACTCTCTCATACCTCACACACATTGGTTCGCTAGGACCTAAGAAGTAATTTTCTATATTTTCTTATTTCGCAAATAAATATGCTAACTTAAGCATTGATGAATCTTCGGTTCCAACCGAAGACCCTTTGACCACTTGCAGGAACACCATCACTGTACATGGGCTCCCTCTCAATTTTGCTATGACGAAAATTGCTAAGGTAGCAAATTTTTGGACCTGAAAATGCAGTAACAATAGACATGTTCATTTGCCTATTGTGAAATTCGTGTTATCCTTTTGGATACAATAGCTTGGATGCTTTTCTAATGCAGAACTTGTATAGAAAAAAAAAAATAAAAAATAGGCCCACTTTTTAATTGATTTTGTTTTTACATCTAATACATTAAAGCTTAAAAACAGGACAAAGATTGTTTAAAATAAACCCTAAAAAGATGTTAAAAGAAGGCCCAACACACTAAAATAAGCTCAAAAAGCCCATACGGTTACGTGATGCAATTTGAGTTTTGAATAACAACTAACTGACGTTTATTTCAAAACTACTAAGCATAAGGCGGTGCGGTTATGGTTACAGAAGTATGATAATTTTTTAAGGCTGTATGATTAGTGGTTTTAAATAATAATTGATAACCGTAACGATTTGTTCATCCTGAGTGTCTAAGGCCAAACCACCCCATATTATTTTTTCTTTACTTGAAGAAGAAGGGGGTTGGTAATTACTACTCTATCCCTTAGCAAGAATATTTGGAATTTGACTTGAATAAAGTGTGGATAATTTTTGGGCATTCACATGGTCAAGGGAGCTTAGGGCAGTATCCGCACCATGCTTCAACATGGTCCTCATAGAAGTTTTGAACATACATTTTAATTGCATGTCATTTTTTTTTTCTTTTTTTTAAAAAAAAAATAAAATAGACCATTCAAGACTAATTTCTTACCCCCTAAAAAAAAAAAAAAATGCTCTTTTTAGGATTTTTTATTTTTATTTTTTTACCCTTAAAAGTCTAATTTGGCCCCTTCACATGATTTAATTGCACTATACGAATATGAACTCCACCTTATTGATTTAGAGATGCCAACACGTTTTTTTACAAAACTAATACTCAATTTATAATGTCTTCTAAACTAAAGATTCCATCAATTTCTTTTCAAACTATTAAAAATTTGTAATATATTTCAAATGACAAAAATACATTTAATAAAAACAAAAATAATTTTTTTTTTTTTTAAAAAAAAAAACTACAAACTAAAATTTTAAAAAATTAGCCCTTTGGCCAAATCTATTCCAAGATTGATTCAAATCTCGGCAAGTAACCAAAGTTATTAAAAAAGAATAAGAAAAGAAAAAGAAAAAAGAAAAAAAGAAAAAAAGAGAGAGAACAATTATTTGCACCTCTATTTCTTTAACGCCCTAGCCCGCTGGAAACGGATCATCTCCATTTCAAAATCCCTCAATTTTCTCTATTTAGTGTATTTTAAAAGGTAGTATTGTCAAAAAATTTTAATGATGGTAGTCAATTAAATGCAATATCCTTTAAAATATACTAAATGGAGGAAATGAAAGGATTTTGAAATGGAGATGATCCTTTTCCTAGCCCGCTAGGTTTGTCAAATTGTTCTCTCGAATGCATAAATGATTATAAGGTTTATCAAAACAATTAACTAAATGTAACAATAAATGTATGATAACATCAAATGTAAGATTGTTCTCTCTTAAATCATGTGAGTTTTCTGGATCCTCATAGAAGCAGCAATCTGTTGCACAATCTTCGATGGAAGACACCTCAAACTATTTGTTTGAAAAGAATACTCGAAGATATTGGTAAAAAACTAAAGGAGGCTGTACAATTATATTGTGAGTTTGTGACAACAAATCAACCATATCAAGGACAAATTAATCATGTTTATCATATTACATCTGAAAGTTGACAAATACTAAATGTAAATGCTAACAGACACAATAAAATAACAACTACTGTCTTGCTTTAATTTAAAAAGAATTTCTTTGATTATTTTACTAGTGAGGGCGGAGAGCCAAGACTTGTATTAGAAGTAACTTTTTTATTGAGTCTCATTACTGTTTATAATAATAATATTAGACTTCGAGAGCGACTTGGGTGTACCTATTGCATAAAAGTCACCTTTTGTACGACAAACAAAAAGTTGACACATCAGCCAATTTCATTAGATTTATATTTAAAACAAAAACTCAACCACACTAGATTATACTCTAAATAAAATAAACAATTAATTTTTTTCTTTTAAAAAAAAAAGACAGAATTCCACCTCTCCACCACTTTTGGTTAGGCCTAGGGGTGGCCGCGTCCTCCCATGAAAACTGAGTGTACGCTAAACAGCCAAAAGTGGGGAAGGGGTGGGTAGCCAGCCACCCCTCCAATTTTGTTTTTTTGTTTTTTTTTTTTTTAAATAATTTTTATTTTATATGTGATATAATCTGATCTAGTTAGACTTTTTTTTTTAAACTTAAATTTAGTAAGTGTCACTTTCTAACCTTCTAATTGGTGGCACAAAACTCAAATTTTGTATAACCTCCATATATATATATATATATATATATATAAATAAGTTATTCTCTCAAGCTTCTGTTTGTTTTGCAAAGAAGGTTTTGGCATGATTTCTTAGAATGTTACAATTATAACATCACATGCCCAATGTGGCTTTTAAAACCTAAAACCAGAAAATACGTTCTCGAAACTTTTTGGAAATTTTTTAAGAAGTTATTCTCTCAAGCTTCTGTTTGTTTTGCAAAGAAGGTTTTGGCATGATTTCTTAGAATGTTACAATTATAACATCACATGCCCAATGTGGCTTTTAAAACCTAAAACCAGAAAATACGTTCTCGAAACTTTTTGGAAATTTTTTAAAAGACGCATTTCATTTAGCCATTGGGAAAAATCCGTTCGCCAACGGCTAGTTGGGCCAAATTCAAATTCTACAACGTCTACCCATCCCTTTCTCTCCAAAAAAAAAAATAAATAAAAAAAAGGAAGAGGGAAAAAAAAAAAAGAGAGTTCCCCTGTCCCTTCTCATTCCCCCTCTCTCTGTGTCTCTCCAAAATGGCGACCACCAACATCTTCCTCAGCACGCCCTCCAAGACCCCTTCCGACAAGTCCCGCAAACACCCCAACCCCGTCTCTGCCGACTCCTCAGCTCGGTCCTCCTCTCGGTTCGATGCCTACAACCGTGTGGCCCTCCTTGGGTTCAGCTTGAACGTCCGTGAGGTCGAGATGGGCACCCGCCGCCCCCTCATTCTCCAGATGGTCCACGACCTCTCCGCTCTCGAACCCCCTTGCCGCTTCCAGGTTTTCTTTTTCACTTGCTAGAAATTTTGGGAAAATTTGAAATATTGTAGAAATTGGATTTACGTATGCGGTTCATGATGAAATAATTGGCCTCTAGGTTCCTGCAAGTGAAATGAAATGAAATATCGACTCTGGAGGCCTAATGATTGCGTTAGTTTTAATTGAATACATATATTTTTTTTAGTGAGTTTCAAATAATCGACTATCTAAACGCTACTAATGATTTTTTTTTTCACCCCCATTTTTTTTATCCCCATTCTCTCTTCTCTATTTTTTCTTCCTCTGTTTTCCTTTTCTATCTCTAACGCACGTTCTCTCTCTCTCTCTCTCTCTCTCTCTCTCTCTCTGTTTTTGGTTTTTGTATGACTGAAATCTCTGTTTTTGGTTATTTGATGAAATATTTTTTTATTTTTTTAAAATTTTGATTGGGTTTTGGAAAGGTTTAAACAACTTATGTTAGACAGTCTAATATTCTCCCCATGAAGATTTAGATATGAGAGAACTTCCTAGGTAGTTTGGGAAAGTGTTTATCATTTAAAGTATAACATAATACTTTTAATCATTCAAGAATATTCATTGAGATTCGATCTGCTTCATGAGAATTAGTTTTGATGGGCTACACATTGTAGTGTTTTGAAATGTCAGGTAAGGCCTCTAAACAACAGGTCATTTAGCAGCAGAAAAAAAAAAAGGAAAAAAAGAAAAGAAATTCTGCTTGGTATTTGAATGCGATGCTTTTTATTTTTGAAATTACATTATATTAAATAAAAACCTGCACATCATGTGATTTATATGCTAGTGTTAAAAGTTTTCCTATGGAAGCAGCTCGCTTCTAGCTACAAGTCTTAGCAGATGTAGAAGTTGTTTAAGCTGAGAGGTTAGTACAAGTCCCAGTCTCCCAACCTATATAGTAGTTAAGCTACTTGGAAAGTTAACCCGAACATAGCTGATTCGCTATTAGATATAAGTAATTGAGCATATTATTAGAATGTATACATAATGTAAAACATTTATGACTAGTGAAACATCTATGTAATTATTGTCAGATGGTTGTTTGGTATCTTGTATCTGTTAACCTCTTCTTTTTTAGTTTTGAATCTTAGTTTCTTCCCTTCCCACCTCATATTATTTATGCATGCACATGGATTGTCTAGTGTGACCAGTTTTATGGTTTGTGCACATTATCCTTACTTCAAAATAAAGTTTTGTCTTATCTTGTCGAAGATTGTGAAGCTAGAAGTTGATTTAGCATCTGTTATTAATGAAGTAATTGACCTTTAAGAAGCAGCTCGAGGCAAGTACATTTTGGATCAGGATGTCTTGGATGTTATGTAGAAGCATGTTGTGGTTATGCATCCTCTCCCCAGGCTTGACAAGGTAAGCATGTGATGTTTTGAGTGACTTGGGCATGTTCTTTATGGGTTGTGAAAGAATCACCTCTGTTTATATCTCACTCTCATATTTAAAAAATCTGTTTAAGAGCCTTGAATTTTGTTTTTTCCTAATCTCGCTGCAAGTTTTGCTTCTTAGGAAATTCAGCTATATCTTCCAAATAGGAATTGTTTGAATCTGCATCTGAAATTGATATTTATTTGTTGCTGGATGTTTTCTTTGCCAACCACTACTATGCATAGCATTTGACTGCATATTCCTCATGCAGAACCAGCTGCCACAGCTGCATGATTTGCAAGGTCAGGCTCAGCAAAAGTTTCAGTCGGTAACTTTCCAGCAAGCTACTCTTTCTCCCTCCTAGTAGTTATTTTTGTGAAAAACTTATCTGCCATAAAATCAGCTCAAAGGCATGCAGGCACAGCCACATACACACACATAAATAAGCTTGTTGCTTGCATGTTTATTATTGTTGTCCTTGTTACGAAGTCGTTTGCCATGAATGACAGAAGAGATGTAATTCCTTACAAGTGCACGTGTGTCTCACTTGTAATCTTTTCTACCCTTATTGTTTGATTGTTGATTTGTTTCCTTTGCAAACTTGGTCATGATTGATTGCTGAAATTAGCATGGAGTTAATAGATGTAACCAGTTCCAGCAGACTTATGATATTATATTTTAATACTTGTATATGTCAATTCATAGGTTTTGTTTTATTCTGGACAAGCAGCAACCTAGTTCCTTCTTCCTACACATATTTCTATTACAGAATTTTGTTTAGATCTTCCTACTCTTATTCAATGTGTTTCGGTTGCTTTCGATTTTCTAGTTCACCATATAGTTCACCACATCTTCACGAGATTATTCAATGTGTTTTAAATCTTTTGTGTATGGGCAGAAATAGCCCAAACAAGAGATTTAACAGATAAAAAGAGTTCTCTAATTCAGTTGTACTATTCTGATTTGATATTTATTTAGTAGCTTGATGGAACTGTAATGGGTTTTGGATGTTTGTTTACTTTGATGGAACTGTAACTGACTTAAAAATGTCAATCTAATTTTTCTGACCTTTTGGTTTCATAGGTAGTTTTTGCTGTTGGATTATTCTTTCTTTGTTGAAGGATGTCAAGAAATTAAACTAATATCATGTGGTCATTAGGAGTTAATATGCTGTTTTGGGTTTGATATAATACACCATTAATGAGCTTAGTATGGTACTTGTTGACAATGCAAGTTCCTAGACAATTATGAAAGTTTTGCTCAACTTGTTGCCAAGCTTTACCCCACTTTCCATATAATTTGACATACTGTACCAGCATTTTTGAGTGTCTTTTATACTCAAAATAGGTTGTATAATGACGTAGAAGACTTGGTAACCAAAGGGTTAGGAGCTTCTGCGTCTCCTGACCTAATAAACAGCACTCAATCCATAGATTGACACACAACACAATTCGTAGATTGTAAGATAAAATCTCCGCAGAGAAGATTGAGAGAAAAGTCTCTGGAATATATTTGATTCAAAATTTGGAAGTGAATGAAATGTTTGTACAAGCCTCCTATTTATAGGAGTAGGAAAATATTAAACTATTCTAAAGAAATAATAAAATATTCTTGGCCCTAACATGATTGGCCTAACAATGGCAACAAGCCATTGGTTCCCTAATCCGGCACTGGCTCCTTATTGGTTCTCCATAACCGGCAGAAGCCTCTCATTTTGTTCTTGGTTGTTGGTAGGGTCGGTTCTGACATTATTCCTTGCAGCTGTCAGACCCTGGTTCTGACATTTATTCCCGGCCCTAACACTGCTTTGCGGCCGGGAAAATTTTATTATTTCTTTAGAATAGTTTAATATTCTCTCAATCATATAAATAGGACGCTTGTACAAAGATTTCATTCACTTCCAAATTTTGAATCAAATATATTCCAAAGACTTTTCTCTCAATCTTCTCTGCGGAGATTTTATCTTACAATCTGCGGATTGTGTTGTGTATCAATCTGTAGATTGAGCGCTGTTTATCAGGTCAGGAGACACAGAAGCTCCTAACCCTTTGGTTACCAAGTCTTCCATAATTGCAATAGGTTGTTAACCTATTGAATTGGTTGTTAACTTGCTAACAGTACACGGTATAGGTTTATAATTGCCGTAGTATATGAGCTTCTCATAGTCAGGTTGCAGCCTCATGGAATGAGCCTACAGCCAGATTGTGCTGAGAATTGTTTTCTCTCATTCTCTCATCAAACCAATTAGTGCAGCTCCTCAAACACAAGTTCTTACATCAATTCCCATGGTTAGTTTTCATTATCCTTTGCTTGTTTGATTCAAATTGTTCATAAAATATGTAGTTTTTATGCAATCATGTTATAGATTTTGTTTGCATGGATTTGCATGAGAGCATGTAATAGATTGAACAAATGATTTGATGTTGTTTTACTACATGTTAGTATCATAGAATCATGTTTTAGTTTCTGTTCTAATTAGTTTTTAAAACACCTAAATCATTTTTTTTTTTTTTTTTTTTTTTAAATTTATTCAAAAACCACATTTATTTGACATAGTTTTCAAGAGATTGATTGTCTTTTTGATTTCTAATCTCCAAACCAACTTCATATGTCTAGATTGATTGTCTTTTATGCATGAAAAATATTTTCAAAGTGCCCCTATAGGATCAGTCAAGCCTCAGACATACTTTTTCTTGATGCAACTTCATGTTTTCAATTCCTAGATTGCATAATTGTTGTGTGATGTTTTAAATCCTCAAATATAGGTTTTGGTTATTACATCCATGAGGCTAGTGCTAATTGGAGTTAGTATAGTTAGTAGCCTAGAAACATGATTATAAATCTTGTGTTTAACAGTTCTTTATAGAAGCCTACTGGACTTGTGGATGTTGATTATAAGATATAAAAAAATTAAAAATAAAGTAGTTGCTAACATTGTGGTAACCTGCCGAGTGGTGCCAATTTTTTTGGCTGCAACATTCTCGAAACTTTGTGGAACTTTTTTAAATGACCCGTTCCCCAACGGCTCTGTGAGCCAAATTCAAATTCTAACGTCTACCCATCTCCTTTCTCTCCAAAATAAGAGAGAGAGAGAAAAAAAAGAAGAGTTCCCCGTCCCTTCTCATTCTCCCCTCTCTCACTCTCTCAATGGCGACCGCCAATATCTTTCTCAGCAGTCCCTCCAGGACCCCTTCCGACAAGTCCCGCAAACACCCCAACCCCCGACCCCTTGGCTCGGTCCTCCTCTCGGTTCGAGGCCTACAATCTTCTGCAGGCGGCGGAGGCGGCCTTCAGGGAGAAGCTGTCGATTCTGGAGATTGTGGCCCTGGGTGTCGAATTGGACGGCAAGAGCTCCCCTAGAAGCCCTCCTTGGCTCCTTGGGTTCCGCTAGAGCGTCCACAAGGTCGAGATGGGTACCTGCTGCCCCCTCATTCTTCAGATGGCCCACGACCTCTTCGCTCTCGAACCCCTTTGCCGCTTCCAGGTTTTCTTTTTCACTTGCTGGAGATTTTGGGAAAAATGGAAAGATAATGGAAATTTGATTTACGTATGTGGTTCATGATCGTGGCCCTGGGTGTCCAATTGGACGGCAAGAGCTCTCCTAGAAGCCCCCATTGGGTTCCGCTAGAATGTCCGCGAGGTCGAGATGGGTACCCGCCGCCCCCTCATTCTCCAGATGGTCCACGACCTCTCCGCTCTCGAACCCCCTTGCCGCTTCTAGGTTTTCTTTTTCATTTTGTTAGATCGGGTCTTTCACCATCTCGTCTAAAAACCAATTGGTGTCTGGTGAGGGAAGCCAAATCCTTTTATAGCATTCGAAATCGCACCCCGCAAGGTATCAAAGAGCCGTCCAAGTGAGCAGAGCAGCGGCATTGTTGAAACTCAACAATCCTTCCCTCAACATGACGCTCCCGCGACTCAAACCCATGACCCTGGCTCTGATACCATGTTCGGAACTAGTGACGGAGTCATGTCTTCTGCAGCTGAAGATATTGGCGTACTGACTGCTGAAACATTCGAACTAGGGGGTTCACGAGTCTTATCAGAAATGCCAGCTTGCTCCCCCTCAACATGCGGTTCTTCTTCCTCAAGATGATCATTGGTAGTTTCATCATCGATGACAACATTGACTGATTCCATCACTGACTTGGTCCTTGAGTTATACACCCGACTAGCTCGACTTGTAGTGGAATACCCAAGAAAAATACCTACATCACTCTTTGCATCAAACTTCCCCAAGTTCTCCCTGTCACGAAAGATGTAGCACGTACTTCTGAAAACCCGAAAGTATTTGTTAGTGGGCTTCTTGCCTCGCCATAGCTCATACGGTGCCTTGTTAGTTGCCGACCTGAGAAAAACTCGATTGATAATATGACATGCTGTATGGATTGCTTCTCCCCAAAAATGTTGTGCCATATTCTTAGCATGTATCATGACTCTAGCCATTTCCTGAATGACTCGATTTTTCTGTTCGACCACCACATTTTGTTGAGGAGTTATGGGAGATGAGAATTCTTGTTGGATACCATGTTGAGCACAAAAATCTTCAAAAATGGAATTCTCGAATTCTCTGCCATGATCACTACGGATTCGTTTGATTAGACAGTCTTGTTCATTTTGGATCTTCTTGAACAAGATCTGAGCTTGTTCAAATGCCTCTGATTTCTCTCTCAACAATATTACCTATGTATACCGAGAGAAATCATTCACAACCACCATAATATATTTCTTGCCTCCCAAACTAGCTGTTCGTGTAGGCCCCATGAGGTCCATGTGAAGAAGCTCGAAGTTTCTAGAGGTAAAAATGCTTGTAGTCTTTTTGTGTGGAGTTCTAGTTTTTGTGTGGGTAAATCAATTATGGCTTCCGTCTTTGAGACTTCTACCAGATCATGAAAATTTAGATGTCCCAATCGTTGATGCCATAATTCTCCAGTGTCCAGGGTTGCCTTGTTGCAATTGATTTAAGAGTTTGAGGAGAGACAATAGCAGTTGTCAGCAGTGCGTTCTCCTCCCATCAACCATTTTCCTTGAGAGTCGAATATACTGCATTCTTTCTTAGAGAACTGAACCACTAGATCATAATCACAAAATTGGCTAATGCTCAATAGATTTGCCTTGAGTCCTTCAACATACAACACTTCTTGAGGAGTGGGAGCACCGAAAATTTTCACTATTCCTTGACCGGTCACCTTCAATTTGCTGCCATCTCCATAAATGATGCTTCCACCTCCTCTACCTTCTTTAAGTTTTTTGAATAGAGACTTATCACCTGTCATATGCTTGGAACAACCACTATCTAGAAACCACAAACACGAGTTAAGTATATTTAAGGCAGTATGAACAACTAAGCATAGATGATCTTTCTTTTTAACCCAGACCTGCTCCTTTTGAGAAGTTGTTTTCACATGATTATCAGTCAAATTAGACATATCTTTTATATCAATAGAATTTGACAAAGCAACTAACTTCTCACTAATGAGTTTCACTTGAGCAGTTAAAACCTTTAGTTGATTCCCAATTCC
>NC_081544.1:7093133-7117381 GCF_901000735.1 Corylus avellana | reverse complement strand
AATCTTCGGTTCCAACTGAAGACCCTTTGACCACTTGCAAGAACACCATCGCTGTACATGGGCTCCCTCTCAATTTTGCTATGAAGAAAATTGCTAAGGTAGCAAATTTTTGGACCTGAAAATGCAGTAACAATAGACATGTTCATTTGCCTATTGTGAAATTTGTGTTATCCTTTTGGATACAATAGCTTGGATGCTTTTCTAATGCAGAACCTGTATAGAAAAAAAAAAAAAAAAAAATAGGCCCACCTTTTAATTGATTTTGTTTTTACATCTAATACATTAAAGCTTAAAAACAGGACAAAGATTGTTTAAAATAAACCCTAAAAAGATGTTAAAAGAAGGCCCAACACACTAAAATAAGCTCAAAAAGCCCATACGGTTACACGATGCAATTTGAGTTTTGAATAACAACTAACTGACGTTTATTTCAAAACTACTAAGCATAAGGCGGTGTGGTTATGGTTACAGAAGTATGATAATTTTTTAAGGCTGTACGATTAGTGGTTTTAGATAATAACTGCTAACCGTAACAATTTGTTCATCCTGAGTGTGTAAGGCCAAATCACCCTAGATTCTTTTTTCTTTCCTTGAAGAAGAAGGGGGTTGGTAATTACTACTCTATCCCTTAGCAAGAATATTTGGAATTTGACTTGAAAAAAGTGTGGATAATTTTTGGGCATTCACATGGTCAAGGGAGCTTAGGGCACTATCCGCACCATGCTCCAACATGGTCCTCATAGAAGTTTTGAACATACATTTTAATTGCATGTTTTTTTTCCTTTTTTTTTTTTTTTTTTTTTTTTATTTTTTTTTTTAAATAAAATAGACCATTCAAGACTAATTTCTTACCCCCTGAAAAAAAAAGAAGCTCTTTCTAGGATTTTTATTTTTTTTATTTTTTTACCCTTAAAAGTCTAATTTGGCCCCTTCACATGATTTAATCGCACTATACTAATATTAACTCCACCTTATTGATTTAGAGATGCCAACACGTTTTTTTATAAACTAATACTCAATTTATAATGTCTTCTAAACTAAAGATTCCATCAATTTCTTTTCAAATTATTAAAAATTTGTAATATATTTCAAATGACAAAAATACATTTAATAAAAACAAAAATAATTTTTTTTTTATTATTATTTTTTAAAAAAAAACTACAAACCAAAATTTTAAAAAATGAGCCCTTTGGCCAAATCTATTCCAAGATTGATTCAAATCTCGGCAAGTAACCAAAGTTATTAAAAAAGAATAAGAAAAGAAAAAAAAAAAAAAGAAAAAAAGAAAAAAAGAGAGAACAATTATTTGCACCTCTATTTCTTTAACGCCCCTAGCCCGCTGGAAACGGATCATCTCAATTTCAAAATCCCTCAATTTTCTCTATTTAGTGCATTTTAAAAGATAGTATTGTCAAAAAAATTTAATGATGGTAGTGCATTAAATGCAATACCCTTTAAAATACACTAAATGAAAAAAATGAAAGGATTTTGAAATGGAGAGGATCCTTTTCCTAGCCCGCTAGGTTTGTCAAATTGTTCTCTTGAATGCATAAATGATTATAAGGTTTATCAAAACAATGAACTAAATGTAACAATAAATGTATGATAACATCAAATGTAAGATTGTTCTCTCTTAAATCATGTGAGTTTTCTTGATCCTCATAGAAGCAGCAATCTGTTGCACAATCTTCGATGGAAGACACCTCAAACTATTTGTTTGAAAAGAATACTCGAAGATATTGGTAAAAAACTAAAGGAGGCTGTACAATTATATTGTGAGTTTGTGACAACAAATCAACCATATCAAGGGCAAATTAATAATCATTTTTATCATATTACTTCTGAAAGTTGACAAATACTAAATTTAAATGCTAACAGACACAATAAAATAACAACTACTGGCTTGCTTTAATTTAAAAAGAATTTCTTTGATTATTTTACAAGTGAGGGGGAAGAGCCAAGACTTGTATTAGAAGTAACTTTTTTATTGAGTCTCATTACTGTGTATAATAATAATATTAGACTTCGAGAGCGACTTGGGTGTACCTATTGCATAAAAGTCACCTTTTGTACTACCAACAAAAAGTTGACATATCAGCCAATTTTATTAGATTTATATTTAAAACAAAAACTTAACCACACTAAATTATACTCTAAATAAAATAAAAAATTAATTTTTTTCGTTTAAAAAAAAGACAAAATTGAAAGGGTGGCCAACTCCCCCACTTTTGGCTAGGCCTAGGGGTGGCCGTGTGGCCACTCCCATGGCTTGGGGGTGGCTCGCCGGCCACCCCATAGGCCATGGGAGTGGCTGGTGAGCCACCCCATGGGCTGGGGGTGCGCGGCCACCCCTAGGCCTAGCAAAAAGTGGGGAAAGGGTGGGTAGCCAGTCACCCCTTCAATTTTGTTTTTTTGTTTTGTTTTTTTTTTGTTTTTTTTATGTGATATAATCTGATCTAGTTAGGCCTTTTTGTTTAAACTTAAATTTGGTAAGTTTAATTTAAGTGTCACTTTCTAACCTTCTAATTGGTAGCACAAAACTTATATTTTGTATAACTTCCCTGTATAAGTTATTCTCTCAAGCTTCTGGTTTGTTTTGCAAAGAAGGTTTTGGCATGATTTCTTAGAATGTTACAATTATAACATCACATGCCCAATGTGGGTTTTAAAACCCAAAACCAGAAAATACGTTCGCGAAACTTTTTGGAAATTTTTTAAAAGACGCATTTCATTTAGCCATTGGGAAAATCCCGTTCGCCAACGGCTACTTGGGCCAAATTCAAATTCTATAACGTCTACCCATCTCCTTTCTCTCCCAAAAAAAAAAAAAAAAAAAAAAAAGGGAAAAAATAAAGAGAGTTCCTCTGTCCCTTCTCATTCCCCCTCTCTCTCTGTCTCTCCAAAATGGCGACCACCAACATCTTACTCAGCACGCCCTCCAAGACCCCTTCCGACAAGTCCCGCAAACACCCCAACCCCGTCTCTGCCGACTCCTCAGCTCGGTCCTCCTCTCGGTTCGATGCCTACAACCGTGTGGCCCTCCTTGGGTTCAGCTTGAACGTCCGTGAGGTCGAGATGGGCACCCGCCGCCCCCTCATTCTCCAGATGGTCCATGACCTCTCCGCTCTCTAACCCCCTTGCCGCTTCCAGGTTTTCTTTTTCACTTGCTAGAGATTTTGGGAAAATTTGAAATATTGTAGAAATTGGATTTACGTATGCGGTTCATGATGAAATAATTGGCCTCTAGGTTCCTGCAAGTGAAATGAAATGAAATATCGACTCTGGAGGCCTAATGATTGCGTTAGTTTTAATTGAATACATATATTTTTTTTAGTGAGTTTCAAATAATCGACTATCTAAACGCTACTAATGATTTTTTTTTTCACCCCCATTTTTTTTATCCCCATTCTCTCTTCTCTATTTTTTCTTCCTCTGTTTTCCTTTTCTATCTCTAACGCACGCTCTCTCTCTCTCTCTCTCTCTCTCTCTCTCTCTCTCTGTTTTTGGTTATTTGATGAAATATTTTTTTATTTTTTTTAAAATTTTGATTGGGTTTTGGAAAGGTTTAAACAACTTATGTTAGACAGTCTAATATTCTCCCCATGAAGATTTAGATATGAGAGAACTTCCTAGGTAGTTTGGGAAAGTGTTTATCATTTAAAGTATAACATAATACTTTTAATCATTCAAGAATATTCATTGAGATTCGATCTGCTTCATGAGAATTAGTTTTGATGGGCTACACATTGTAGTGTTTTGAAATGTCAGGTAAGGCCTCTAAACAACAGGTCATTTAGCAGCAGAAAAAAAAAAAAGGAAAAAAAGAAAAGAAATTCTGCTTGGTATTTGAGTGCGATGCTTTTTATTTTTGAAATTACATTATATTAAATAAAAACCTGCACATCTTGTGATTTATATGCTAGTGTTAAAAGTTTTCCTATGGAAGCAGCTCGCTTCTAGCTACAAGTCTTAGCAGATGTAGAAGTTGTTTAAGCTGAGAGGTTAGTACAAGTCCCAGTCTCCCAACCTATATAGTAGTTAAGCTACTTGGAAAGTTAACCCAAACATAGCTGATTCGCTATTAGATATAAGTAATTGAGCATATTATTAGAATGTATACATAATGTAAAACATTTATGACTAGTCAAACATCTATGTAATTATTGTCAGATGGCTGTTTGGTATCTTGTATCTGTTAACCTCTTCTTTTTTAGTTTTGAATCTTAGTTTCTTCCCTTCCCACCTCATATTATTTATGCATGCACATGGATTGTCTAGTGTGACTAGTTTTATGGTTTGTGCACATTATCCTTACTTCAAAATAAGGTTTTGTCTTATCTTGTCGAAGATTGTGAAGCTAGAAGTTGATTTAGCATCTGTTATTAATGAAGTAATTGACCTTTAAGAAGCAGCTCGAGGCAAGTACATTTTGGATCAGGATGTCTTGGATGTTATGTAGAAGCATGTTGTGGTTATGCATCCTCTCCCCAGGCTTGACAAGGTAAGCATGTGATGTTTTGAGTGACTTGGGCATGTTCTTTATGGGTTGTGAAAGAATCACCTCTGTTTATATCTCACTCTCATATTTAAAAAATCTGTTTAAGAGCCTTGAATTTTGTTTTTTCCTAATCTCGCTGCAAGTTTTGCTTCTTAGGAAATTCAGCTATATCTTCCAAATAGGAATTGTTTGAATCTGCATCTGAAATTGATATTTATTTGTTGCTGGATGTTTTCTTTGCCAACCACTACTATGCATAACATTTGACTACATATTCCTCATGCAGAACCAGCTGCCACAGCTGCATGATTTGCAAGGTCAGGCTCAGCAAAAGTTTCAGTCCGTAACTTTCCAGCAAGCTACTCTTTCTCCCTCCTAGTAGTTATTTTTATGAAAAACTTATCTGCCATAAAATCAGCACAAATGCATGCAGGCACAGCCACATACACACACATAAATAAGCTTGTTGCTTGCATGTTTATTATTGTTGTCCTTGTTACGAAGTCGTTTGCCATGAATGACAGAAGAGATGTAATTCCTTACAAGTGCACGTGTGTTTCACTTGTAATCTTTTCTACCCTTATTGTTTGATTGTTGATTTGTTTCCTTTGCAAACTTGGTCATGATTGATTGCTGAAATTAGCATGGAGTTAATAGATGTAACCAGTTCCAGCAGACTTATGATATTATATTTTAATACTTGTATATGTCAATTCATAGGTTTTGTTTTATTCTGGACAAGCAGCAACCTAGTTCCTTCTTCCTACACATATTTCTATTACAGAATTTTGTTTAGATCTTCCTACTCTTATTCAATGTGTTTCGGTTGCTTTCGATTTTCTAGTTCACCATATAGTTCACCACATCTTCACGAGATTATTCAATGTGTTTTAAATCTTTTGTGTATGGGCAGAAATAGCCCAAACAAGAGATTTAACAGATAAAAAGAGTTCTCTAATTCAGTTGTACTATTCTGATTTGATATTTATTTAGTAGCTTGATGGAACTGTAATGGGTTTTGGATGTTTGTTTACTTTGATGGAACTGTAACTGACTTAAAAATGTCAATCTAATTTTTCTGACCTTTTGGTTTCATAGGTAGTTTTTGCTGTTGGATTATTCTTTATTTGTTGAAGGATGTCAAGAAATTAAACTAATATCATGTGGTCATTAAGAGTTAATACGCTGTTTTGGGTTTGATATAATACACCATTAATGAGCTTAGTATGGTACTTGTTAACAATGCAAGTTCCTAGACAATTATGGAAGTTTTGCTCAACTTGTTGCCAAGCTTTACCCCACTTTCCATAAAATTTGACATACTGTACCAGCATTTTTGAGTGTCTTTTATACTCAAAATAGGTTGTATAATGACGTAGAAGACTTGGTAACCAAAGGGTTAGGAGCTTCTGCGTCTCCTGACCTAATAAACAGCACTCAATCCATAGATTGACACACAACACAATCCGCAGATTGTAAGATAAAATCTCCGTAGAGAAGATTGAGAGAAAAGTCTCTGGAATATATTTGATTCAAAATTTGGAAGTGAATGAAATGTTTGTACAAGCCTCCTATTTATAGGAGTAGGAAAATATTAAACTATTCTAAAGAAATAATAAAATATTCTTGGCCCTAACATGATTGGCCTAACAATGGCAACAGGCCATTGGTTCCCTAATCCGGCACTGGCTCCTTATTGGTTCTCCATAACCGGCAGAAGCCTCTCATTGGTTCTTGGTCGTTGGTAGGGTCGGTTCTGACATTATTCCTTGCGGTTGTCAGACCCTGGTTCTGACATTTATTCCTGGCCTTGACACTGCTTTGCGGCCGGGAATATTTTATTATTTCTTTAGAATAGTTTAATATTCTCTCAATCATATAAATAGGAGGCTTGTACAAACATTTCATTCACTTCCAAATTTTGAATCAAATATATTCCAGAGACTTTTCTCTCAATCTTCTCTACGAAGATTTTATCTTACAATCTGCGGATTGTGTTGTGTGTCAATCTATGGATTGAGTGTTGTTTATTAGGTCAGGAGACGCAGAAGCTCCTGACCCTTTGGTTACCAAGTCTTCCACTACGTCATATAATTGCAATAGTACACACACACACTATCTATATATATATAGTGCATGAATTGATTGTTAACCTATTGAATTGGTTGTTAACTTGCTAACAGTACACGGTATAGGTTGTATAATTGCCGTAGTATACGACCTTCTCATAGTCAGGTTGCAGCCTCATGGAATGAGCCTACAACCAGATTGTGCTGAGAATCGTTTTCTCTCATTCTCTCATCAAACCAATTAGTGCAGCTCCTCAAACTCAAGTTCGTACATCAATTCCCATGGTTAGTTTTCATTATCCTTTGCTTGTTTGATTCAAATTGTTCATAAAATATGTAGTTTTTATGCAATCATGTTATAGGTTTTGTTTGCATGGATTTGCATGAGAGCATGTAATAGATTGAACAAATGATTTGATGTTGTTTTACTACATGTTAGTATCATAGAATCATGTTTTAGTTTCTGTTCTAATTAGTTTTTAAAACACCTAAATCATTTTTTTTTTTTTTTTTTTTTTTAAATTTATTCAAAAACCACATTTATTTGACATAGTTTTCAAGAGATTGATTGTCTTTTTGATTTCTAATCTCCAAACCAACTTCATATGTCTAGATTGATTGTCTTTTATGCATGAAAAATATTTTCAAAGTGCCCCTATAGGATCAGTCAAGCCTCAGACATACTTTTTCTTGATGCAACTTCATGTTTTCAATTCCTAGATTGCATAATTGTTGTGTGATGTTTTAAATCCTCAAATATAGGCTTTGGTTATTACATCCATGAGGCCTAGTGCTAATTGGAGTTAGTATAGTTAGTACCTAGAAAGCATGTTTAGAAATCTTGTGTTTAATAGTTCTTTATAGAAGCCTATTGGACTTGTGGATGCTGATTATAACATATAAAAAAATTAAAAATAAAGTAGCTGCTAACATTGTGGTAACCTGCCAAGTGGTGCCAATTTTTTTGGCTGCAACATTCTTGAAACTTTGTGGAACTTTTTTAAATGACCCGTTCCCCAACGGCTTTGTGAGCCAAATTCAAATTCTAACGTCTACCCACCTCCTTTCTCTCCAAAATAAGAGAGAGAGAGAAAAAAGAAGAAGAGTTCCCCGTCCCTTCCCATTCTTCCCTCTCTCTCTCTCAATGGCGACCACCAATATCTTTCTCAGCAGTCCCTCCAAGACCCCTTCCGACAAGTCCCGCAAACACCCTAACCCCGTCTCCGCCGACCCCTTGGCTCGGTCCTCCTCTCGGTTCGAGGCCTACAATCTTCTGCAGGCGGTGGAGGCGGCCTTCAGGGAGAAGCTGTCGATTCTGGAGATCGTGGCCCTGGGTGTCCAATTGGATGGCAAGAGCTCCCCTAGAAGCCCTCCTTGTCTCCTTGGGTTCCGCTAGAACGTCCACAAGGTAGAGATGGGTACCTGCTGCCCCCTCATTCTTCAGATGGCCCGCGACCTCTTCGCTCTCGAACCCCTTTGCCGCTTCCAGGTTTTCTTTTTCACTTGCTGGAGATTTTGGGAAAAATGGAAAGATAATGGAAATTTGATTTACGTATGCGGTTCATGATCGTGGCCTTGGGTGTCCAATTGGACGGCAAGATCTCTCCTAGAAGCCCCCATTGGGTTTCGCTAGAATGTCCGCGAGGTCGAGATGGGTGCCCGCCGCCCCATCATTCTCCAGATGGTCCACGACCTCTCCGCACTCGAACCCCCTTGCCGCTTCCAGGTTTTCTTTTTCACTTTGTTAGATCGGGCCTTTGACCATCTCATCTAAAAACCAATTGATGTCTAGTGAGGGAAGCCAAATCCTTTAATGGCATTTGAAATCGCCCCCCGTAAGGTATCAAAGAGCCGTCCAAGTGAGCAGAGTAGCGGCATTGTTGAACCTCAACAATCCCTCCCTCAACATGACGCTCTTGCGACTCAAACCCATGACCCTGGCTCTGATACCATGTTCGGAACTAGTGACGGAGTCATGTTTTTTGCAGTTGAAGATATTGGCGTACTGACTGTTGAAACATTCGGGCTAGGGGGTTCATGAGTCTTATAAAAAATGCCAGTTTGCTCCCCCTCAACATGCGGTTCTTCTTCCTCAAGATGATCATTGGTAGTTTCATCATCGATGACAACATTGACTGATTCCATCACTGACTTGGTCCTTGAGTTATACACCCGACTAGCTCGACTTGTAGTGGAATACCCAAGAAAAATACCTACATCACTCTTTGCATCAAACTTCCCCAAGTTCTCCCTGTCACGAAAGATGTAGCACGTACTTCTGAAAACCCGAAAGTATTTGTTAGTGGGCTTCTTGCCTCGCCATAGCTCATACGGTGCCTTGTTAGTTGCCGACCTGAGAAAAACTCGATTGATAATATGACATGCTGTATGGATTGCTTCTCCCCAAAAATGTTGTGCCATATTCTTAGCATGTATCATGACTCTAGCCATTTCCTGAATGACTCGATTTTTCTGTTCGACCACCACATTTTGTTGAGGAGTTATGGGAGATGAGAATTCTTGTTGGATACCATGTTGAGCACAAAAATCTTCAAAAATGGAATTCTCGAATTCTCTGCCATGATCACTACGGATTCGTTTGATTAGACAGTCTTGTTCATTTTGGATCTTCTTGAACAAGATCTGAGCTTGTTCAAATGCCTCTGATTTCTCTCTCAACAATATTACCTATGTATACCGAGAGAAATCATTCACAACCACCATAATATATTTCTTGCCTCCCAAACTAGCTGTTCGTGTAGGCCCCATGAGGTCCATGTGAAGAAGCTCGAAGTTTCTAGAGGTAAAAATGCTTGTAGTCTTTTTGTGTGGAGTTCTAGTTTTTGTGTGGGTAAATCAATTATGGCTTCCGTCTTTGAGACTTCTACCAGATCATGAAAATTTAGATGTCCCAATCGTTGATGCCATAATTCTCCAGTGTCCAGGGTTGCCTTGTTGCAATTGATTTAAGAGTTTGAGGAGAGACAATAGCAGTTGTCAGCAGTGCGTTCTCCTCCCATCAACCATTTTCCTTGAGAGTCGAATATACTGCATTCTTTCTTAGAGAACTGAACCACTAGATCATAATCACAAAATTGGCTAATGCTCAATAGATTTGCCTTGAGTCCTTCAACATACAACACTTCTTGAGGAGTGGGAGCACCGAAAATTTTCACTATTCCTTGACCGGTCACCTTCAATTTGCTGCCATCTCCATAAATGATGCTTCCACCTCCTCTACCTTCTTTAAGTTTTTTGAATAGAGACTTATCACCTGTCATATGCTTGGAACAACCACTATCTAGAAACCACAAACACGAGTTAAGTATATTTAAGGCAGTATGAACAACTAAGCATAGATGATCTTTCTTTTTAACCCAGACCTGCTCCTTTTGAGAAGTTGTTTTCACATGATTATCAGTCAAATTAGACATATCTTTTATATCAATAGAATTTGACAAAGCAACTAACTTCTCACTAATGAGTTTCACTTGAGCAGTTAAAACCTTTAGTTGATTCCCAATTCCAGGTTCACCTAATTTAAAAACAGTTTGGACGAGTATAACCATTGACACCACAATGATAACACATAGGGATAAACTTAGAATTGAAGTTTGTCCTTACCAGACCTTGAATAAAACTTACTCTTCTTGATCACATCTTCTGAGGTTTCTTTTGGTAAACAAGAGTTCTCAATCACCACATCTTTCATTTTAGGTTTCACAAACATAATCTTAGAAGTGGAAGCAACATTTGAAGAAGATGAAGCAGCAAGTTTATTAAAACCCAATCCAGTCCTGTCATATGAATGTTTATGATTTCCTAACATTTGATTCAATTTATCACTTGAAATTTTTTTTAAATGATCATTGGAATCATTCAGATCATTTTCCAGTGATTTGACTTTAGCAACTAGCATGTGGTTTTCAGAAGTCAAGGTGTTTCAGATTTTTTAAATTTCTCCTGTTCAGCTTGTTCAATTTATCACATTCCACAAACAAGTCATTATAAGCAATTTGTAAATCCACCTCATCATCAGATTCATTTTCAAGATTGTTTAGCATATGAGGTGAGTTAATAGTCTTATAATCATTATCATAGGATGCAGTAAAAGCTAGATAATTCACTTCTCCTTCAACTTCCTCTTCAGATTTCTCATCATCCGACTCATCACTTTGAGTGACCTTAAAAGCTTTACCTTTGGACTTTTTCAAGTTTGCACATTCAATTCAAATGTGACCTCGACCCCCACATTCATGACTCTTGTGTCCACTAGTAAACTTATCCCTCTGATCGATCTCTAAGTTTTCTCGTGGATTACCTCTAGGTTTCACATATACTTTTGAATCTCGATTTTTAAAATTTCCATTCACGGGTCTAAAGAATTTTCTAAATTTTTTAGCAGACATGGCAAATTCTTCATCATCCCCAGTATCCTCATCAGACGAACAACAAGAATTGACCTTAACATTTTTTGCCTCAAGAGCAATATTTTTGGTTTTCTTGTGTTTAGGTAGAATTACCTCAAAAGTTTGAAGTGAACCTATAAGTTCTTCTACTCTCATTGTATCTAAGTCCTTGCTCTGTTATATAGCAGCAATTTGAGGTATAAACCTCTCAGGTAACGACCTTAAGATTTTTTTTACAACTTTAGCATCATCCATTTTCTTTCCTAAATTAATAGTAGAGTTTCTAATGACACTAAGCTTTGAGTAGAATTCATCAAACGTTTCATCTTCCTGCATTCTAATCTCCTCAAACTGAGAAACCAACGTTTGAATTTTTGAAGTTCTAACAACCTTAGTTCCTTCATGTGTGATTTCTAAAGTTTCCCAAGCTTCCTTAGCTATCTCACATCTAGAAATTCTTGAAAATTTCTCATTTGAAACAGATATGTAAATAGCATTTATAACTTTGTCATTAGCAGTAGCATTATTCTTTTCCTCCGTTGTCCATTTAGCTATTGCTTTGTTTGGACGAGTCTATCCAGATTCAACAATATGCCAAACGTTAATGGATTTAAAGTATGCTATCATACGAATTTTCCAAAGCGTATAATTAGTTCCGTCAAAGACGGGAAGGGAATTAGGAGCAACAGTATGAGACATTTGATATGGACTCTCGGATCACACTCAAAAAATAATTCAATCACAGAGTGAAACCGCTTTGATATCAATTGTTAGATCGGGCCTTTGACTATCTCATCTAAAAACCAATTGGTGCACAGTGAGGGAAGCCAAATCCTTTTATGACATTCGAAATCGCACCCCGCAAGGTAATAAAGAGCCGTCCAAGTGAGCAGAGCAGCGGCATTGTTAAACCTCAATACGACTCCAAACGACACCTATTCGAATTGTCTAGGTGTTTCACAAAGAGTATGCGGATAAGATCTAACCTAACAGTTAATATTCAACCAAACACAGATATGTAATGAACATTCAAGAACACAGATATTTGGTTACGTAGAGGAAACCATTTAGAGAACTCTCTAAATGTAAAACCTCTCCGGGGCAGCCAAACTCAGGAAATCAATCCACTATAAGAAGAATAAGGAATACGAGAAGGATTACAAAACCTTTGCAATTGACACTTCCTTGCACACGACAAGCGACCCACTTGACTTTTACCGCAGTATCCTTTTCCAGAACATCTGGCACAATTCTTCTATATGATTTCCTTTTACCGGAACTCCGATTGGCTTCACGTATTTATTCTTTAATCATAGAAACAAGAATAATATCTCTCTCTTAGCTCACTGTATTCACTTTCAGAATACGCACATCATAATGGGCAAAACAGATTGTTTAAATCTTCTATATGATTTCCTTTTACCGGAACTCCGATTGTCTTCACGTATTTAATCTTTAATCATAGAAACAAGAATAATATCTCTCTCTTAGCTCACTGTATTCGCTTTCAGAATACGCACATCATAAAGGGCAAAACAGATTGTTTAAATAAAAAATAAACAACAATTTAGTGGCCGTGTCCGAGCAGTATGTGTCCGGACAGGGCTAGGGTTACATATGCGTAAACCCTTGGTGTCTGGACAGCCAAGCCATGTGTCCGGACAGACCATGTAAATTGAACTCTCTGGAAATGCTGTTCAGACACGGCTTCTGCTGTCCGGACAGGTCTTCGAATAAACTCTCTGAAAATGCTGTCTGGACATGGCTTTTGGCGGTTTGGACAGGTCTTTGAAGAAACCAAGTTTGGTTTTCTGGAAATGCTATCCGAACCCTACTCTTGGCTGTCCGGACAGGGTGCTCATTTTCATAAAATTACATGCAAACCGAATGTGCCAAAAACATAAACTAACAAACTCCCCCTTTGGCCATTCGGGGACAAAAACATACATGGAAATGAGTCACATAAACTCCCCCTTTTTGTCACTGAAGGACAAAAGGAAGCACACAAAAAAAATTCAATAGAATCCTAGAGTTAAAAAAATAACCAACTCATTAAACCCTAAATAAGCAGACAAAGCAAACATAAATAGCACCATAACAAAATTCCATTTGTCTTTCAAGCAGAAACAAAGAGTAGTCTTGTCAAATGCTGTCCTTGATTTGCTTCACATCTTTCTCCAAAGTCGTAAGGCGTTTGTTGATAGCTTCGATGCTTAGGCCTTGAGCTTGAAGTAATCCAATGATTGTATTTAATTGACTTGAAACATCTGATGACCCCGAGGAAGACGCAGCTTGAGGATCTTGAATGATTGGAGGAGTGTGGTCAACTGGAGCTGGAAACCTCTGAAGTTGAGCATTTGATTTCATCACCGTTCCTTTTTCAAAATAGCCTTCAGGAGATTCCACATGTTCATTTGCAGCAATTTTAGGCAGCGTAGCTTTCAAGATCTTAGTGATGAGGCTTTTTTAATAAAGCCTCATAGTGTACCTTGGGGCGCCTTTACGCTTTTTTAATAAAACTTCTTATTACTTATCAAAAAAAAAAAAAAAAATCTTAGTGATGAGGCCGCCATATGGTAATGCAATAATAGAATGGTCCTCATGAAGCTCAATCATTGTCAGCACCATATGAGTACATAAGCAAAACTGAACACGCCTAATGATGCCATATATCATTATTGCTTGTTCAATGGGCACATGACTACTGCGAGAGATAGGCCAGATATTTTGCAGCACAGTTTGAGTCAACAGCCACTCTGGACCTCGCAAATATCCAATAGGAATTTTGTTCTTGTCGTCGTCCTATACGAGCTCCCTACTAGGATTAAGAACCGCCATAATGTCAGCTTTAGTTGGTTGTGGCTCGGTCTCCAGAAATGGAAGTGGCTTCTCATTTGTTAAGGGAATCCCAGTGACTTCACTTACCAAACTAGGAGTGATATCCTTGAAACCTTGGTCTTGAATGACGGTTCACCAACCAAATCAATATTCTTGATGTTGTAATAAAATTTCCGAACCAACCTAGTGTATGCACTCATAGGTATGAACAATGATTTCCATTGGTTGTCGTGGAATATTTCATAGATGAACCGGAAAGGTTCAACAAGAAGATCATTTTGCTCCACTCCACGCTCAATCACAATGTTGCGAGTCAGAATTTTGTCTTGTAAAATAGATTTTTCTTCGCGAGTGCGCTTCCTCCTAGGTGTGGATTTCGACAGCGGATACACCATTTTCTGCACCTCTAAAGAAAAATAATACATATGCGTACATGCACCATAAGCAAATTTTAAAGTGTTAACACAACATAAATGAAGCATTTCGAAAGGAAAACTTAAACAAATGCAAAAAGACTTCATTTAGACATTTTATCGAACATGTGATATGCATTGACTATAAAATTAGAAAAAGCTTTCATGAATAATGAAAATACCTTGCCTAATTACAACCCAACCAATATCTAAATACCAAAAACATTAAACAAGAGCAATCCAAGTGAAGAATTTTAGCAAATGGCTCATAAAAAATCTTTTAGGCATTTTATCAAACACATGTTATGCGTAAAATTTTGGACTTGTAAAGTAAGTTCAAGAGACAAACAAATCATTCCTAAATACATCACAGACCATGTATTATTCCACAAGCATATGAGAAGCAAGCAAATCATCAAGGAACAATGAAGCAAATTCGGATTATCACCTTTGAACCCAACTTTCAAACCCTAGGATTTGATTCTAAAACAATTCCGAAGAGACAAAATTCAAGTTTAGAAATCATACCTTGTGTGAAAGGAAAGAAACGACACTTGAAAATGATAGAGAGAGCCACAGAAATGGAAAACCCACGAAAATTTGAAGCTGAGAGGACTTCGGCCGAGAGAGGTTAAAAAAAATGAGTGTTTTCTTTCTTTTAAACAAAAACGCGAAGGAGCTGAAAAAGGCGTGTCCAGACAAGTAAGTGACGTGTTCGGACATCCTCCCCCTCAAACTTAACCAAAAAAAAAAAAAATCTGAAATTTTTTTTATTTTTTTTATTAAACACAAAACACAACTTGTATAGATACCCAATATCTCATGCATGTCCTTATGAGCACCTTAGCAACCCGGAGTGATCAACATACTACACACACACCATAAATTCAACACATGTATGAAGCACCCTTGTTTTGTGAATGCAGTAAAGTAAGCAATAACTTAGAGAACTCATGCGAAAGGTGTAGTGTGTGAGAACTCCCATTAAATAAGATTTCATCATTTGAAGACAAATCTAGACAGACACTTTGTAAAGGAAAGACAAACAGTCTGAATCAATCCACAGTCAAACCTTATAATGTTAGAACCTAGACTCATCCGATACACTCCCCCTGAGACAAATCATTCGCTTTTCACCATGTCCTTCAGTGACCATTTATTTCCGCAATGATTTGATTACTGATTCTTTCTATAGGGACATATTGAAGCAAACATAAGTCATTGAGCACATTTTATGCTTTTAGCATATTGGATTTTTTTAAAAAATTTTAAAATTTTTTAAAAATTTTTTTATTGAATTTTGATATTTATGCTTTTAGCACATAGGAGAAAAATCCCGGAATGTTTAGGAGCTAGGTTCAACTAACGAGTTGGTCAAGTTGATTGAACTGACACTACCTATCTTCCTTCAAAAAAATGTTTGATCCGAACTCCCAAAAACATATCAAAAATACAAACTTAATGGGGGCAAAGAGCGCACAAATTCGAACATGAGAAAAAACTGACTCTTACTCCCTCAACAGTATTCAGAAGAACAAGGCAGATCATAAACATGTGAATCATTAGATGTAAATTGCAGAAGTGTTGACCCCACTTATATGCAAGATATGCATTGTGAAACAATACATGAGACAATGCACACCGAACAAGAAAAAAAACATTACACAAATGACATGCAGAAAAACAGCAAAAACACAAAAAAAGCCCTAGAAAGCAAAGGAAAAATAGCAACATGCTTAGATTCTAGGCATGTCATATGCAGACGATCATGAAAGATTGCATACACCAATAGCATTCCTGAGATACTCAAACCTAGATCCATCTAGGGGTTTTGTAAACAGGTCAGCTAATTGATGTTCAGTAGGCATAAATTCAAGAGATACCACTTGGGTCGCCACCAAGTCACGGATGAAACGATGACGAATGTTGAAAATGGTGTATCCGCTATCAAAATCCACACCTAGGAGGAAGTGCACTCGTGAAGAAAAATCTATTTTACAAGACAAAATTTTGACTCGCAACATTGTGATTGAGCGTGGAGTGGAGCAAAATGATCTTCTTGTTGAACATTTACTGTTCATCTATGAAATATTCCACGACAACCAATGGAAATCATTGTTCATACATGTGAGTGCATACACTAGGGGTTGGTTTGGGAATTGTATTACAACATCGAGGATATTGATTTGGTTGGTGAACCGTCATTCAAGACCAAGGTTTCAGGGATATCACTCCTAGTTTGATAAGTGAAGTCACTGGGATTCCCTTAACAAATGAGAAGCCACTTCCATTTCTGGAGACCGAGCCACAACCAACTAAAGTTGACATTATGGCGGTTCTTAATCCTAGTAGGGAGCTCGTATGGGATGACGACAAGAACAAAATTCCTATTGGATATGTGCGAGGTCCAGAGCGGCTGTTGACTCAGATTGTGCTGCAAAATATCTGGCCTATCTCTCGCAATAGTCATGTGCCCATTGAGCGAGCAATAATGACATATGGCATCATTAGGCGTGTTCATTTTTGCTTATGTACTCATATGGTGCTGACAATGATTGAGCTTCATGAGGATCATTCTATTGCATTACCATATGGCGGCCTCATCACTAAGATCTTGAAAGCTACGCTGCCTAAAATTGCTGCAATGAACATGTGGAATCTCCTAAAGGCTATTTTTGGAAAATGAACGGTGATGAAATCAAATGCTCAACTTCAGAGGTTTCCAGCTCCAATTGACCATGCTCCTCCAATCATTCAAGATCCTCAAGCTGCGTCTTCCTCGGGGTCATCAGATGTTTCAAGTCAATTAAATACAATCATTGGATTACTTCAAGCTCAAGGCCTAAGCATCGAAGCTATCAACAAACGCCTTACGACTTTGGAGAAAGATGTGAAGCAAATCAAAGACCACATTTGACAAGACTACTCTTCGTTTTTGATTGAAAGACAAATGGGATTTTGTTATGGTACTATTTATGTTTGCTTTGTCTGCTTATTTAGGGTTTTATGAGTTGGTTATTTTTTTAACTCTAGGATTCAATTGAATTTTTTTTGTGTGCTTCCTTTTGTCCTTCAGTGACAAAAAGGGGGAGTTTATGTGACTCATTTTCATGTATGTTTTTGTCCTCGAATGGCCAAAGGGGGAGTTTGTTAGTTTATGTTTTTGGCACATTCGGTTTACATGTAATTTGATGAAAATGAGCACCCTCTCCGGACAGCCAAGAGTAGGGTCCGGACAGCATTTCCAGAAAGCCAAACTTGGTTTCTTTGAAGACCTGTCCGAACCGCCAGAAGTCGTGTCCGGACAGTATTTCCAGAGAGTTTATTCGAAGACTTGTCCGGACCGCCAAAAGCCTTGTCTGGACAGCATTTCCAGAGAGTTCAATTTACATGGTCTGTCCGGACACATGGCTTGGCTGTTCGGACACCAAGGGTTTATGCATATGTAACCCTAGCCGTGTCCGGACACATACTTATCCCTGTCTGGACACGGCCGCTAAATTGTTGTTTATTTTCTATTTAAACAATCTGTTTTGCCCATTATGTATGATGTATGCATTCTGAGAGTGAATACAATGAGCTAAGAGAGAGATATCATTCTTGTTTCTATGATTAAAGATTAAATACATGAAGCCAATCGGAGTTCCGGTAAAAGGAAATCATATAGAAGAATTGTATCAGATGTTCTAGAAAGGGTTACTGCGGTAGAAGTCAAATGGGTCGCTTGTCGTGTGCAAGGAAGTGTCAATTGCAAAGGTTTTGTAATCCTTCTTGTATTCCTTATTCTTCTTATAGTGGATTGATTTCCTGAGTTTGGCTGCTGGAGAGGTTTTACATTTAGAGAGTTCTCTAAATGGTTTCCTCTTCGTAACCAAATATTTGTGTTCTTGAATGTTCATTACATATCTTTGTTTGGTTGAATATTAACTGTTAGGTTAGATCTTATCCGCATACTCTTTGTGAAACACCTAGAAAATTCGAATTGGTGTCGTATTTAGGTTTTTCACACTTGCTGGAGATTTTGGGAAAAATGGAAAGATAATGGAAATTTGATTTACGTATGCGGTTCATGATGAAACAATTGGCTTCTAGTTTCTAGCAAGTAAAGTGAAATGAAATATTGACTTTGGAGGCGGAATGATTGTGTTAGTTTTAATTGAATACAAATTATTTTTTTAGTGAGTTTCAAATGATCGACTATCTAAACGTTACTAATTAATTTTTTTTGTCACCCCCATTTTTTATCACCTTTCTCTCTTCTTCCTTCCTCTGTTTTCCTTTTTTTTTTTTCTCTGACTCATGTTCTGTCTCTCTCTATTTTTGGTTTTTGTATAACCGAATGTCAACATCTGAGCGAGACAGAGATTGAGGATGGATTTTGTTTGTTGTGAATTTGCTATTAGTTTATTGATGAAATCGTTTTAATTTTTTAAATTTTGATTGGGTCTTGGAAATTGTATTGGGTTTTGGAAATTGTGTTTTCAGGGGTCGTGTTCAAGCACTGAAGAGTGATCCTATTTACGCAGGTTTAAACAACTTACGTTAGATAGTAATATTCTCCCCATGAAGATTTAGATAGAAAGAACTTCCTAGGTAGTTTGCTGATTTAACTTCCTAGCTCTGTTTTCTTTTAGAAATTCGTTTGTGCTGCATTTATTTTTGTTTGTTTGTATGGTTTTTTTTTTTAAAAATGTTTCGAGATAGTGTGTTTTTACTTTGATTATGTTTCGCTGATTTTAGCTGCTCTGAATATGCTTCACAGAGGCTTATTCTCTTGGTTGTCATACCATATTCATGTTAGAAAGTGTTTGTTGTTATGTGAACACAATGGTATTTTTTGTATTTATTACAGACATACATATAGGCAGAAACACAACTGTCACATGGGATCATACCAAATAGATATGTACACTTAAATTGTTGGGTTAATAACTTTTTTAGTACCTAGGTTTTGATGATTTTATTTTTTCCACTTAAGTTTCAATTTGTATCACAGATGGTACCTATGTTATCGATAAAAAGGGGATTAGTACCTCATCTGTATTTTGTCATAAAAACTAACGGTTTGCCATGTGTCCTAACATAGGTAGCATCTATGATATAAATTGAAACCTAGGTGAGAAAAAATAAAATCGTTAAAATCCAAGTGCTAATAAGGTATTTAACCCTAAATTTTTTTGTTATATGACCATAGGTATCATGATTTTTGTTTTTGATATTTAGGCAGTCCACTTTTTGTGTATACATAGATTTATTTACGTACTAAAAGACCTTTTTTAAAGGATCAATTTTAAGAAATAAAAAACTTATATCTTCTTCCAACTTATTGATCATGATACTTTCAGTATTCCTTTTCCACTAAAGTTAAACGCATGTTTAGGAAAGATATATAAACAAATAGATCTCTTGATAAGATCAAGAAGAGTTCATGGTTTTCAACAAGCTGCTTAAGAGTTCACTATACACTGAATACTAATATAGTGAGCAATGCCCTTTACCTGTTACAAGGATAAAGAGCACATTTTCTGTGTTTGCAATCATGTTTATATTTCTTGTTAAGGTTGTTGAAGATTGGGATTGGACGAGATTGTTGAGGATTTATACTTTTTGCATGATCAATGATGTTGACCTCAGTTCTTCTACTGTTGTTTATCCTTATTTTTAATTGGTTGTATAACTTCTGAAATTAGTATCTTTTAGATAATTATTTTGATTTTTTTTTTGTCACATTGACCTCTGTTTAATTCCCAATAAATTTTTGGAAAATGATGCAAGTTTGACATTGATTTTCCCTTGGTAATTTTGGGTCATTCCAAATTTGTAGTCATATACTATAATAGCCCATGAAGCATATTATAGATAAAAAGTAATTTAGAAAAACATAGTACAATGGAACATTGCATTGAAGAATCAGAGAGCAAGGTGTTTGAGATTCTGGTTTCTAGGTTGTGGGTAAATACTGTTTACTCTAATAGCTATGCATAAGTATTTGCATTGAAGAATTTTAAAGGGTATTCTTAGTTGCTTTGCATTTATTTAAATGCTTTTCAATAGTGCTGTTGAAAAGTTCTAGCTCTTTGTGGCTGAAAATCCATTTGGATATTGGGTTCTTGAATCGCTCTATGCTCGAAAAGTGGTATATTCTTTAGTTTGGTAAATCA
This sequence comes from Corylus avellana, assembly GCF_901000735.1. NCBI lineage: Eukaryota > Viridiplantae > Streptophyta > Magnoliopsida > Fagales > Betulaceae > Corylus > Corylus avellana. The sequence continues at coordinate 7,096,993 of NC_081544.1, read as the reverse complement.
AGGTGTATAGGGCTTATTAATTATAAGTATCATTTCTGAAATTTACTTGGAAAAAAAACAGAAGAGAGAGATTCGTATAAAATCGTGGTAGGTCTAATTTCAAATTTGGGAAAAGTGTTTGTCATTAAAAGTATAACAACAGTATTCATTGAAATTCGATCTGCTTCATGAGAATTAGTTTCGATGGTTTACACATTGTGGTGTGTTGAAATGTCAGGTAAGGCCTCTAAACAACAGGTCATTTAGCACCAGAAAAAAAAAAAAGAAAAGAAATGCTGCTTAGTTTTTGAATGTGATCCTTTTTATTTTTGAAATTACATTATAATAAATAAAAACCTGCACATAATGTGGTTTATATGCTAGTGTTCAAAGTTTTCCTATGGAAGCAGCTTGTTTCTAACTACAAGTCTTAGCAGCTGTAGAAGTTGTTTAAGTTGAGAGGTTAATGCAACTCCCAACCTATCTAGTAGTTAAGCTACTTGGAAAGTTAACTCGAACATAGCTGAATCACTATTAGATATAAGTAATTGAGCATATTATTAGAATGTATACATAATGTAAAACATTTATGACTAGTCAAACATCTATGTAATTATTGTCAGATGGTTGCTTGGCATCTTGTATCTGTTAGCCTCTTTTGTTTTAGTTTTGAATCTTAGCTTCTTGCCTTCCCACCTCATATTATATTGAAAAAAGTTTATGAAGCAAGACTTTTTTAGTAGTACAACTCCCAACCTATCTAGTAGTTAAGTTACTTGGAAAGTTAACTCGAACATAGCTGAATCACTATGAGATATAAGTAGTTGAGCATATTATTAGAATGTATACATAATGTAAAACATTTATGACTAGTCAAACAATAGATCAGATCCTTTCCGAACCCCCCTATGCCCCCTTTTTGCCTTTTTTTCCTTTCTCTCCGGCAGGAAAATCCATTTCTCCCAGCTCTTGCTTCAGGAACTCATGGTTACATGGTATCGTCCGCTATTCGACAGTATAGATTGTCTAGTGTGACCAGTTTTATGGCTAAGCATGTTGACAATTCAACGGTTCGTGCATATTATCCTTACTTCAAAACAAGGTTTTCTCTTATCTTGTCTAAGACTGTAAAGCTAGAGGTTGATTTAGCATCTGTTAATATTGAAGTAATTGACCTTTATGAAGCAGCTTGAGGCAAGTACATTGTGGATCAGGATGTCTTGGATGTTATGTAGAAGCATGCTGTGGTTATGCATCCTCTCCCCAGGGTTGACGAGGCAAGCACGTGATGTTTTGAGTTACTTTGGCATGTTCTTTATGGTTTATGAAAGAATCTGAATCATCTCTGTTTATATCTCACTCTCTCATCTTACAAAAATCTGTTTCAGAGCCTTGAATTTTTGATTTTTTGTTATTATTGCTGCAAGTTTTGCTTCTTAGGAAATTCAGCTGTATCTTCCAAATAGGAATTGTTTGAATTTGTATCTGAGATATTTATTTGTTGCTGGATAATTTCTTTGCCAACCACTACTATGCATAGCATTTGACTGTCATATTCCTCATGCAGAACCAGCAGCCACTGCTGCATGATTTGCAAGGCCAGGCTCAGCAAAAATTTCAGTCGGTAACTTTCCAGCAAGCTACTCTTTTTCTCCCGCCTAGTAGTTATTTTTGTGAAAAACTTATCTGCCATAACATCAGCACAAATGCATGCAGGCACAGGCACATACACACACATATATACTCTTGTTTCATGCATGTTTATTATTGTAGTCCTAGTTTTTTTTTTGATAAATAATCAAGAATATCATTGAAAAGTGCAAAGAGGCGCAACCCAAGTACACAGAAAGTATACAAAGACACTCCTTTAAAGATAAAAAGAAGAACATAAATCTACAAATTGATGTAATGAAGAAATTTGAGGAATGTTCAAAACACCCGCCCAATGGAAAAACAAATTGAGAAACCTATTGCTAAGTTCCGCCATTGTCAATTCCTTATCTTCGAAACATCGAGCATTCCTCTCCCTTCAAATAGTCCACATAAGGCACAAAGGGGCCATTCTCCAAACCTCCATCACCATTTTATTACCTCTTTGGCCTTTCCAGCAAGCAAGGAGACCACTAATCCTACCATTCATGACCCACTTCACATCAAAAAGGGAAAAAAGAACACTCCATAGAGCACGAGCGACGTCACAATGGAGGAGGAGATGATCAGTGGACTCTCCACTCCTTTTACACATACTACACTAATCCACCACGATCAAACCTCTCTTTCGAAGGTTATCCAAAGTGAGAATCCTTCCAAGGGTAACCGTCCACACAAAGAAACTAACTCTAAGCGGGACTTTAACCTTCCAAATACTCTTCCACGGGAAAGAATAGCTCCCCACCTCATGCCTCTCCGCAGGAGAAGGAATCACACCAAAGAAAGAACATACCTCAAAAAGCTTCCTCTTTGAGGGGATCCACCAAATGAAGGAATCACACCAAAGAAAGAACATACCTCAAAAAGCTTCCTCTTTGAGGGGATCCACCAAATGCGATCCACCCCCCCATCATGATGCCGTGTCTCATACAATTTCGCATAGAAAGTCACCACCACCTCCACTTCCCAATCGCGAGCCACTTGACAAAAAGGAACATTCCAATGTACTTTCTCATTCAAAATCCGCATATTATCACTCACCCAAGCCTCTTTGTTTCTTGTAATACGAAACAATTCAGGGAAAGACTCCTTCAAAGGTTGATCACCACACCAAAAATCATGCCAAAACCTAATTTGGGAGCCATCACCAACTTCAAATCTGATGAACTTAGAAAAAAACTCCCACCCTCTCCTTATATGCTTCCAAACCCCTACACCAAAGGGCCTATTCTTCCATATTTTACATCAACGACCTTCCTTCAATAAGCTTCCCTCTCCGTAGCATAACGCCATAACTATTTCCCCAATAAAGCTTGATTGAACCTTCGCACATTTCTAATCCCCAAACCACCATCCTTCAAAGGAGAGCACGCTAAAGACCATTTAACTAAGTGAAACTTAGTCTCCTCATTGGTACCACCCCATAAAAAATCCCTTCGAAACTTCTCTAACCTATTTGCCACACTCTTCTATGAAAAATTGCCCATTTGGATGAAGGACTGTAGAGGAAAGGAGAGGCCAAGGGGGAACTCTCACCCGTGCGTTAGTCATGAATGACGGAAGAGAGGTTATTCCTTTTAATCATCATTGAAATGCTGCCTACCGTTCTGCACTTATGTCTCACTTGTAATCTTTTCTACCTTTATTGTTTGATTGTTTCCTTTGCAAACTTGGTCATGATTGATGAAATTAGCATGGAGTTAATAGATGTAACCAGTTCTAGCAGACTTGTGATATTATAATTTAATACTTGTATATGTCAATCCATAGGTTTTTCTTTATTCTGGACAAGCAGCAACCTAGTTCCTCCTTCGTACACATATTTCTATGCGCTTCTTGCAGAATTTTGATTAAATCTTCCTACCCTTACTCAATGTGTTTCAGTTGCTTTCAATTTTCTAGTTTACCATATATTTCACTGTATCTTCACAAGATTATTCAATGTGCTTTAAAATATTTTGTACATGGACAGAAATATCCCAAACGAGAGATTTAACACATAAAAAGAGTTCCCTACTTCAGCTGTATTATTCTGATTTGATGTTTATTTAGTAGTATAGTAGTTGGATGGAACTGTAAGTGACTTAATGTCAATCTAATTTTTTGGACCTTTTGGTTTCATAGGTAGTTATTGTTGTTGGATTACTCTTAATTTGTTAAAGGATGTCAAGAAATTAAACTACTATCATGTGGTCATTGAGAGTTAATATACTGTTTTGGGTTTGATTCAT
>NC_081544.1:7070302-7093033 GCF_901000735.1 Corylus avellana | reverse complement strand
ATATTTCGTTACGAAGAGGAAACCATTTAGAGAACTCTCTAGATGTAAAACATCTCCGGAATAGCCGAACTCAGGAAATCAATCCACTATAAGAAGAATAAGGAATACAAGAAAGATTACAAAACCTTTGTAATTGACACTTCCTTGCACACGACAAGCGACCCACTTGACTTTTACCGCAGTATCCCTTTCCAGAACATTTGGCACAATTCTTCTATATGATTTCCTTTTACCGGAACTCCGATTGGCTTCCTGTATTTAATCTTTAATCATAAAAACAAGAATAATATCTCTCTCTTAGCTCACTGTATTCGCTTTCAGAATACGCACATCATAATGGGCAAAACAGATTGTTTAAATAGAAAATAAATGACAATTTAGTAGCCGTGTCTGGACAGTATGTGTTCGGACACGGCTAGGGTTACATATGCGTAAACCCTTGGTGTTCGGACAGCCAAGCCATGTGTCCGGACAGACCATGTAAATTGAACTCTCTGGAAATGTTGTTCGGACACGGCTTCTGCGGTCCGGACAGGTCTTCGAATAAACTCTCTGGAAATGCTGTCCGGACATGGCTTCTGGTGGTCTGGATAGGTCTTTGAAGAAACCAAGTTTGGCTTTCTGGAAATGCTATCCGGACCCTACTCTTGGCTGTCCAGACAGGGTGCTCATTTTCATCAAATTACATGCAAACCGAATGTGCCAAAAACATAAACTAACAAACTTCCCCTTTGGCCATTTGGGGACAAAAACATACATGGAAATGAGTCACATAAACTCCCCCTTTTTGTCATTGAAGGACAAAAGGAAGCACTCAAAAAAAATTCAATTGAATCCTAGAGTTAAAAAATAACCAACTCATTAAACCCTAAATAAGCAGACAAAGCAGATATAAATAGCACCATAACAAAATCCCATTTGTCTTTCAAGCAAAAACGAAGAGTAGTCTTGTCAAATGCGGTCCTTGATTTGCTTCACATCTTTCTCCAAAGTCGTAAGGCGTTTGTTGATAGCTTCGATGCTTAGACCTTGAGCTTGAAGTAATCCAATGATTGTATTTAATTGACTTGAAACATCTGATGACCCTGAGGAAGACGCTGCTTGAGGATCTTGAATGATTGGAGGAGCGTGGTCAACTGGAGCTGGAAACCTCTGAAGTTGAGCATTTGATTTCATCACCGTTCCTTTTTCAAAATAGCATTCAGGAGATTCCACATGTTCATTTGCAGTAATTTTAGGCAGCGTAGCTTTCAAGATCTTAGTGATGAGGCTGCCATATGGTAATGCAATAGAATGGTCCTTATGAAGTTCAATCATTGTCAGCACCATATGAGTACATAAGCAAAACTGAACACGCCTAATGATGCCATATATCATTATTGCTTGTTCAATGGGCACATGACTATTGCGAGAGATAGGCCAGATATTTTGCAGCACAATCCGAGTCAACAGCCGCTCTGGACCTCACACATATCCAATAGGAATTTTGTTCTTGTCGTCGTCCCATACGAGCTCCCTACTAGGATTAAGAACCACCATAATGTTAGCTTTAGTTGGTTGTGGCTTGGTCTCCAGAAATGGAAGTGGCTTCTCATTTGTTAAGGGAATCTCAGTGACTTCACTTATCAAACTAGGAGTGATATCCCTGAAACGTTGGTCTTGAATGACGGTTCACCAACCAAATCAATATTCTTGATGTTGTAATAAAATTTCCGAACCAGCCTAGTGTATGCACTCACAGGTATGAACAATGATTTCCATTGGTTGTCGTGGAATATTTCATAGATGAACCGGAAAGGTTCAACAAGAAGATCATTTTGCTCCACTCCACGCTCAATCACAATGTTGCGAGTCAGAATTTTATCCTGTAAAATAGATTTTTCTTCGCGAGTGCGCTTCCTCCTAGGTGTGGATTCCGACAGCGGATACACCATTTTCTGCACCTATAAAGAAAAATAATACATATGCGTACATGCACCATAAGCAAATTTTGAAGTGTTAACACAACATAAATGAAGCATTTCAAAAGGAAAACTTAAACAAATGCAAAAGGACTTCATTTAGACATTTTATCGAACATGTGATATGCATTGACTATAAAATTAGAAAAAGCTTTCATGAATAATTAAAATACCTTGCCTAATTACAACCCAACCAATATTGAAATACCAAAAACATTAAACAAGAGCAATCCAAGTGAAGAATTTTAGCAAATGGCTTATAAAAAATCTTTTAGGCATTTTATCAAACACATGTTATGCATAAAATTTTGGACTTGTAAAGTAAGTTCAAGAGACAAACAAATCATTCCTAAATACATCACAGACCATGTATTATTCCACAAGCATATGAGAAGCAAGCAAATCGTCAAGGAACAATGAAGCAAATTCGGATTATCACCTTTGAACGCAACTTTCAAACCCTAGGATTTGATTCTAAAACAATTCCGAAGAGACAAAATTCAAGTTTAGTAATCATACCTTGTGTGAAAGGAAAGAAATGACACTTGAAAATGATAGAGAGAGCCACAGAAATGGAAAGCCCACGAAAATTTGAAGCAGAGAGGACTTCGGCCGAGAGAGAGGTTAAAAAAAATGAGTGTTTTTTTTCTTTTAAACAAAAAGGCGAAGGAGCTGAAATAGGCGTGTCCAGATAGGTAAGAGACGTGTTCAGACATCCTCCCCCTTAAACTTAACCAAAAAAAAAAAAAAAAAAAATTTGAAATTTTTTTTTAATTTTTTTTATTAAACACAAAACACAACTTGTATAGATACCCAATATCTCATGCATGTCCTTATGAACACCTTAGCAACTTGGAGTGATCAACATACTACACACACACCATAAATTCAACACATGTATGAAGCACCCTTGTTTTGTGAATGCAGCAAAGTAAGCAATAACTTAGAGAACTCATGCGAAAGGTGTAGTGTGTGAGAACTCCCATTAAATAAGATTTCATCAGTTGAAGACAAATCTAGACAGACACTTTGTAAAGGAAAGACAAACAATTTGAATCAATCCACAGTCAAACCTTATAATGTTAGGACCTAGACTCCCTCATCCAATACACTCCCCCTGAGACAAATCATTCGATTTTCACCATGTCCTTTAGTGACCATTTATTTCCGCAATGATTTGATTACTGATTCTTTCTATAGGGACATATTGAAGCAAACATAAGTCATTGAGCACATTTTATGCTTTTAGCATATTGGATTTTATTTTTATTTTTTTATTTATTTTTATTGAATTTTGATATTTATGCTTTTAGCACATAGGAGAAAAATGCCGGAATATTTAGGAGCTAGGTTCAACTAATGAGTTGGTCAAGTTGATTGAACTGATACTACCTATCAGTTGAGCACATCTTAAAAAAAATGTCTGATCCAAACTCCCAAAAACATATAAAAAATACAAACTTAATGGGGGCAAAGAGTGCACAAATTCGAACATGAGAAAAAACTGACTCTTACTCCGTCAACAGTATTCAGAAGAACAAGGCAGATCATAAACATGTGAATCGTTAGATGTAAATTGCAGAAGTGTTGACCCCACTTATATGCAAGATATGCATTGAGAAACAATACAAGAGACAATGAACATCGAACAAGAAAAAAAACATTACACAAATGACACATAGAAAAACAGCAAAAACAAAAAAAATGCCCTAGAAAAGCAAAGGAAAAATAGCAATATGCTTAGATTCTAGGCATGTCATATGCAGACGATCATGAAAGATCGCATACACCAATAGCATTCCTGAGATACTCAAACCTAGATCCATCTAGGGGTTTTGTAAACAGGTCAGCTAATTGATGTTCAGTAGGCATAAATTCAAGAGATACCACTTGGGTCTCCACCAAGTCAAGGATGAAATGATGACGAATGTTGAAAATGGTGTATCCGCTGTCGGAATCCACACCTAGGAGGAAGCGCACTCGTGAAGAAAAATCTATTTTACAAGACAAAATTCTGACTCGCAACATTGTGATTGAGCGTGGAGTGGAGCAAAATGATCTTCTTGTTGAACATTTCCGGTTCATCTATGAAATATTCCACGACAACCAATGGAAATCATTGTTCATACATGTGAGTGCGTACACTAGGTTGGTTCGGGAATTTTATTACAACATCGAGGATATTGATTTGGTTGGTGAACCGTCATTCAAGACCAAGGTTTTAGGGATATCACTCCTAGTTTGATAAGTGAAGTCACTAGGATTCCCTTAACAAATGAGAAGCCACTTCCATTTCTGGAGACCGAGCCACAACCAACTAAAGCTGACATTATGGCGGTTCTTAATCCTAGTAGGGAGCTCGTATGGGACGATGACAAGAACAAAATTCCTATTGGACATGTGCGAGGTCCAGAGCGGCTGTTGACTTGGATTGTGCTGCAAAATATCTGGCCTATCTCCCGCAATAGTCATGTGCCCATTGAACGAGCAATAATGATATATGGCATCATTAGGCGTGTTCAGTTTTGCTTATGTACTCATATGGTGCTGACAATGATTGAGCTTCATGAGGACCATTCTATTGCATTACCTGGCGGCCTCATCACTAAGATCTTGAAAGCTACGTTGCCTAAAATTGCTGCAATGAACATGCGGAATCTCCTGAAGGCTATTTTTGGAAAATGAACGGTGATGAAATCAAATGCTCAACTTCAGAGGTTTCCAGCTCCAGTTGACCACGCTCCTCCAATCATTCAAGATCCTCAAGCTGCGTCTTCCTCGGGGTCATCAGATGTTTCAAGTCAATTAAATACAATCATTGGATTACTTCAAGCTCAAGGCCTAAGCATCGAAGCTATCAACAAACGCCTTACAACTTTGGAGAAAGATGTAAAGCAAATCAAGGACCACATTTGCTTTGTCTGCTTATTTAGGGTTTAATGAGTTGGTTATTTTTTAAACTCTAGGATTCAATTGAATTTTTTTTGTGTGCTTCCTTTTGTCCTTCAGTGACAAAAAGGGGGAGTTTATGTGACTCATTTTCATGTATGTTTTTGTCCTCGAATGGCCAAAGGGGGAGTTTGTTAGTTTATGTTTTTGGCACATTCGGTTTACATGTAATTTGATGAAAATGAGCACCCTCTCCGGACAGCCAAGAGTAGGGTCCGGACAGCATTTCTAGAAAGCCAAACTTGGTTTCTTCGAAGACCTGTCCGAATCGCCAGAAGCCGTGTCCAGACAGTATTTCCAGAGAGTTTATTCGAAGACTTGTCTAGACCGCCAGAAGCCTTGTCCGGACAACATTTCCAGAGAGTTCAATTTACAAGGTCTGTCCGGACACATGGCTTGGTTGTTCGGACACCAAGGGTTTACGCATATGTAACCCTAGCCGTGTCCAGACACATACTTATCCCTGTCCGGACACGGCCGCTAAATTGTTGTTTATTTTCTATTTAAACAATCTGTTTTGCCCATTATGATGTATGTATTCTGAGAGTGAATACAGTGAGCTAAGAGAGAGATATCATTCTTGTTTCTATGATTAAAGATTAAATACATGAAGCTAATTGGAGTTCTGGTAAAAGGAAATCATATAGAAGAATTGTATCAGATGTTTTGGAAAGGGATATTGCGGTAGAAGTCAAATGGGTCGCTTGTCGTGTGCAAGGAAGTGTCAATTGCAAAGGTTTTGTAATCCTTCTTGTATTCCTTATTCTTCTTATAGTGGATTAATTTCCTGGGTTTGGCTGCCACAGAGAGGTTTTACATTTAGAGAGTTCTCTAAATGGTTTTCTCTTTGTAACCAAATATCTGTGTTTTTGAATGTTCATTGCATATCTCTGTTTGGTTGAATATTAACTGTTAGGTTAGATCTTATCCGCATACTCTTTGTGAAACACCTAGACGATCCGAATTGGTGTCGTTTGGAGTCGTATTTAGGTTTTTCACACTTGTTGGAGATTTTGGGAAAAATGGAAAGATAATGGAAATTTGATTTACGTATGCGGTTCATGATGAAACAATTGGCTTCTAGTTTCTAGCAAGTAAAGTGAAATGAAATATCGACTTTGGAGGCCAAATGATTGTGTTAGTTTTAATTGAATACAAATTATTTTTTTAGTGAGTTTGAAATGATCGACTATCTAAACGCTACTAATTAATTTTTTTTGTCACCCCCATTTTTTATCACCTTTCTCTCTTCTTCCTTCCTCTGTTTTTCTTTCTTTCTTTTTTTCTCTGACTCATGTTCTATCTCTCTCTATTTTTGCTTTTTGTATAACAGAATGTCAACATCTGAGCGAGAGAGAGATTGAGGATGGATTTTGTTTGTTGTTAATTTGCTATTAGTTTATTGAGGAAATCGTTTTAATTTTTTAAATTTTGATTGGGTCTTGGAAATTGTATTGGGTTTTGAAAATTGTGTTTTCAGGGGTCGTGTTCAAGCACTGAAGAGTGATCCTATTTACGCAGGTTTAAACAACTTATGTTAGATAGTAATATTCTCCCCATGAAGATTTAGATAGAGAGAACTTCCTAGGTAGTTTGCTGATTTGAACTTCCTAGCTCTGTTTTCTTTTAGAAATTCGTTTTGTGCTGCATTTTTGTTTGTTTGTTTGTTTGTTTGGTTTGGTTTGTTTGTTTGTTTTTTTTTTTTTTTTTTTTTTTAAATGTTTCGAGATAGTGTGTTTTTACTTTGAATATTTTTCGCTGATTTTAGCTGCTCTGAATGTGCTTCACATAGGCTTATTCTCTTGGTTGTCATACCATATTCATGTTAGAAAGTGTTTGTTGTTATGTGAACACAATGGTATTTTTTGTATTTATTACAGACTTACATATAGGCAGAAACACAAATTCTCAAGGATGTTGATGCAAGTCGTCCATTACTACCACAACTGTCACGTAGGATCATACCAAATAGATATGTACACTTAAATTGTTGGGTTAATAACTTTTTTAGTATCTAGGATTTGATGATTTTATTTTTTTCACTTAAGTTTCAATTTGTATCACAGATGGTACCTATGTTATCGATAAAAAGGGGATTAGTACCTCATCTGTATTTTGTCATAGAAACTAACGGTTTGCCATGCGTCCTAACAAAATTTAATATATATATATATATACCACCCCATTTTGGTCAATTGGGGTGGCCGGCCACCCCATATTTTTATTTATTTATTTATTTTTTAAGTTTTAATTTTTTAAATTATTTTAATTTTTTAATTTTTGTTAGGACACTTGGCATGTTTTTGTTAGGGCACGTGACAAACCATCAGTTTTTTTGACGAATTATAGATGGATGTACTAATCCAGTTTTTATCGATAACATAGGTAGCATCTATGATATTAATTGAAACCTAGGTGAGAAAAAATAAAATCGTTAAAATCCAAGTGCTAATAAGGTATTTAACCCTAAATTTTTTTGTTATATGACCATAGGTATGAGATTTTGGTTTTTGATATTTAGGCAGTCCACTTTTTGTGTATACATAGATTTATTTACGTACTAAAAGACCTTTTTTAAAGGATCAATTTTAAGAAATAAAAAACTTATATCTTCTTCCAACGTATTAATCATGATACTTTCAGTATTCCTTTTCCACTAAAGTTAAACGCATGTTTAGGAAAGATATATAAACAAATAGATCTCTTGATAAGATCAAGAAGAGTTCATGGTTTTCAACAAGCTGCTTAAGAGTTCACTATACACTGAATACTAATATAGTGAGCAATGCCCTTTACCTGTTACAAGGATAAAGAGCACATTTTCTGTGTTTGCAATCATGTTTATATTTCTTGTTAAGGTTGTTGAAGATTGGGATTGGACGAGATTGTTGAGGATTTATACTTTTTGCATGATCAATGATGTTGACCTCAGTTCTTCTACTGTTGTTTATCCTTATTTTTAATTTGTTGTATAACTTCTGAAATTAGTATCTTTTAGATAATTATTTTGATTTTTTTTTTGTCACATTGGCCTCTGTTTGATTCCCAATAAATTTTTGGAAAATGATGCAAGTTTGACATTGATTTTCCCTTGGTAATTTTGGGTCATTCCAAATTTGTAGTCATATACTATAATAGCCCATGAAGCATATTATAGATAAAAAGTAATTTAGAAAAACATAGTACAATGGAACATTGCATTGAAGAATCAGAGAGCAAGGTGTTTGAGATTCTGGTTTCTAGGTTGTGGGTAAATACTGTTTACTCTAATAGCTATGCATAAGTATTTGCATTGAAGAATTTTAAAGGGTATTCTTAGTTGCTTTGCATTTATTTAAATGCTTTTCAATAGTGCTGTTGAAAAGTTCTAGCTCTTTGTGGCTGAAAATCCATTTGGATATTGCGTTCTTGAATCGCTCTATGCTCGAAAAGTGGTATATTCTTTAGTTTGGTAAATCAAGGTGTATAGGGCTTATTAATTGTAAGTATCATTTCTGAAATTTACTTGGGAAAAAAAAGAAGAGAGAGATTCGTATAAAATCGTGGTAGATCTAATTTCAAATTTGGGAAAAGTGTTTGTCATTAAAAGTATAACATAATACTTTAATCATTCAACAATATTCATTGAAATTCGATCTGCTTCATGAGAATTAGTTTTGATGGTTTACACATTGTGGTGTGTTGAAATGTCAGGTAAGGCCTCTAAACAACAGGTCATTTAACAGCAGAAAAAAAAAAAAAGAAAAAAAAAAAAAAAAGAAATGCTGCTTAGTTTTTGAATGTGATCCTTTTTATTTTTGAAATTACATTATAATAAATAAAAACCTGCACATAATGTGGTTTATATGCTAGTGTTCAAAGTTTTCCTATGGAAGCAGCTTGTTTCTAACTACAAGTCTTAGCAGCTGTAGAAGTTGTTTAAGTTGAGAGGTTAATGCAACTCCCAACCTATCTAGTAGTTAAGCTACTTGGAAAGTTAACTCGAACATAGCTGAATCACTATTAGATATAAGTAATTGAGCATATTATTAGAATGTATACATAATGTAAAACATTTATGACTAGTCAAACATCTATGTAATTATTGTCAGATGGTTGCTTGGCATCTTGTATCTGTTAGCCTCTTTTGTTTTAGTTTTGAATCTTAGCTTCTTGCCTTCCCACCTCATATTATATTGAAAAAAGTTTATGAAGCAAGACTTTTTTAGTAGTACAACTCCCAACCTATCTAGTAGTTAAGTTACTTGGAAAGTTAACTCGAACATAGCTGAATCACTATGAGATATAAGTAGTTGAGCATATTATTAGAATGTATACATAATGTAAAACATTTATGACTAGTCAAACAATAGATCAGATCCTTTCCGAACCCCCCTATGCCCCCTTTTTGCCTTTTTTTGCTTTCTCTCCGGCAGGAAAATCCATTTCTCCCAGCTCTTGCTTCAGGAACTCATGGTTACATGGTATCGTCCGCTATTCGATGGTATAGATTGTCTAGTGTGACCAGTTTTATGGCTAAGCATGTTGACAATTCAACGGTTTGTGCATATTATCCTTACTTCAAAACAAGGTTTTCTCTTATCTTGTCTAAGACTGTAAAGCTAGAGGTTGATTTAGCATCTGTTAATATTGAAGTAATTGACCTTTATGAAGCAGCTTGAGGCAAGTACATTGTGGATCAGGATGTCTTGGATGTTATGTAGAAGCATGCTGTGGTTATGCATCCTCTCCCCAGGGTTGACGAGGCAAGCACGTGATGTTTTGAGTTACTTTGGCATGTTCTTTATGGTTTATGAAAGAATCTGAATCATCTCTGTTTATATCTCACTCTCTCATCTTACAAAAATCTGTTTCAGAGCCTTGAATTTTTGATTTTTTGTTATTATTGCTGCAAGTTTTGCTTCTTAGGAAATTCAGCTGTATCTTCCAAATAGGAATTGTTTGAATTTGTATCTGAGATATTTATTTGTTGCTGGATAATTTCTTTGCCAACCACTACTATGCATAGCATTTGACTGTCATATTCCTCATGCAGAACCAGCAGCCACTGCTGCATGATTTGCAAGGCCAGGCTCAGCAAAAATTTCAGTCGGTAACTTTCCAGCAAGCTACTCTTTTTCTCCCGCCTAGTAGTTATTTTTGTGAAAAACTTATCTGCCATAACATCAGCACAAATGCATGCAGGCACAGGCACATACACACACATATATACTCTTGTTTCATGCATGTTTATTATTGTAGTCCTAGTTTTTTTTTTGATAAATAATCAAGAATATCATTGAAAAGTGCAAAGAGGCGCAACCCAAGTACACAGAAAGTATACAAAGACACTCCTTTAAAGATAAAAAGAAGAACATAAATCTACAAATTGATGTAATGAAGAAATTTGAGGAATGTTCAAAACACCCGCCCAATGGAAAAACAAATTGAGAAACCTATTGCTAAGTTCCGCCATTGTCAATTCCTTATCTTCGAAACATCGAGCATTCCTCTCCCTTCAAATAGTCCACATAAGGCACAAAGGGGCCATTCTCCAAACCTCCATCACCATTTTATTACCTCTTTGGCCTTTCCAGCAAGCAAGGAGATCACTAATCCTACCATTCATGACCCACTTCACATCAAAAAGGGAAAAAAGAACACTCCATAGAGCACGAGCGACGTCACAATGGAGGAGGAGATGATCAGTGGACTCTCCACTCCTTTTACACATACTACACTAATCCACCACGATCAAACCTCTCTTTCGAAGGTTATCCAAAGTGAGAATCCTTCCAAGGGTAACCGTCCACACAAAGAAACTAACTCTAAGCGGGACTTTAACCTTCCAAATACTCTTCCACGGGAAAGAATAGCTCCCCACCTCATGCCTCTCCGCAGGAGAAGGAATCACACCAAAGAAAGAACATACCTCAAAAAGCTTCCTCTTTGAGGGGATCCACCAAATGCGATCCACCCCCCCATCATGATGCCGTGTCTCATACAATTTCGCATAGAAAGTCACCACCACCTCCACTTCCCAATCGCGAGCCACTTGACAAAAAGGAACATTCCAATGTACTTTCTCATTCAAAATCCGCATATTATCACTCACCCAAGCCTCTTTGTTTCTTGTAATACGAAACAATTCAGGGAAAGACTCCTTCAAAGGTTGATCACCACACCAAAAATCATGCCAAAACCTAATTTGGGAGCCATCACCAACTTCAAATCTGATGAACTTAGAAAAAAACTCCCACCCTCTCCTTATATGCTTCCAAACCCCTACACCAAAGGGCCTATTCTTCCATATTTTACATCAACGACCTTCCTTCAATAAGCTTCCCTCTCCGTAGCATAACGCCATAACTATTTCCCCAATAAAGCTTGATTGAACCTTCGCACATTTCTAATCCCCAAACCACCATCCTTCAAAGGAGAGCACGCTAAAGACCATTTAACTAAGTGAAACTTAGTCTCCTCATTGGTACCACCCCATAAAAAATCCCTTCGAAACTTCTCTAACCTATTTGCCACACTCTTCTATGAAAAATTGCCCATTTGGATGAAGGACTGTAGAGGAAAGGAGAGGCCAAGGGGGAACTCTCACCCGTGCGTTAGTCATGAATGACGGAAGAGAGGTTATTCCTTTTAATCATCATTGAAATGCTGCCTACCGTTCTGCACTTATGTCTCACTTGTAATCTTTTCTACCTTTATTGTTTGATTGTTTCCTTTGCAAACTTGGTCATGATTGATGAAATTAGCATGGAGTTAATAGATGTAACCAGTTCTAGCAGACTTGTGATATTATAATTTAATACTTGTATATGTCAATCCATAGGTTTTTCTTTATTCTGGACAAGCAGCAACCTAGTTCCTCCTTCGTACACATATTTCTATGCGCTTCTTGCAGAATTTTGATTAAATCTTCCTACCCTTACTCAATGTGTTTCAGTTGCTTTCAATTTTCTAGTTTACCATATATTTCACTGTATCTTCACAAGATTATTCAATGTGCTTTAAAATATTTTGTACATGGACAGAAATATCCCAAACGAGAGATTTAACACATAAAAAGAGTTCCCTACTTCAGCTGTATTATTCTGATTTGATGTTTATTTAGTAGTATAGTAGTTGGATGGAACTGTAAGTGACTTAATGTCAATCTAATTTTTTGGACCTTTTGGTTTCATAGGTAGTTATTGGTGTTGGATTACTCTTAATTTGTTGAAGGATGTCAAGAAATTAAACTACTATCATGTGGTCATTGAGAGTTAATATACTGTTTTGGGTTTGATTCATTATTGCCTAATGTTTTTTTACACCATTAATGAGCTTAGTATGGTGCTTGTTGACAATGATAATAGAGGAGTTCCTAGACAATTATGAAAGTTTTGCTCAACTTGTTGCCAAGTTTTACCCCCCTTTCCGTATAATTTGATTTACTGTACCAGCTTTTTTGAATGTCTGTTATAGTCAAAATAGGTTTTATAATTGCAATAGTACACGGTATATATATATATTGTGCATGAATTGACTGTTAACCTATTGAATTGGCTGTTAACAGTACATGGTATAGGTTGTATAATTGTCATAGTATACGAGCGTCTCATAGTCAGGTTGCAGCCTCATGGAATGAGCATACAGCCAGATTGTGCTTGGAGAAAATTTTGTTTTCTCCAAACCAATTAGTGCTGCACCACAAGCACAAGTTCTTTCTTCACTTCATCAATTCCCATTGTAAGTTTTCATTATCCTTCGCTTGTTTATTCAAATTGTTCATAAACTATTTTGTTTTTATGCAATCATGTTAGAATGGGTTACGTTTGCATGGATTTGCATGAGAGCATGTCATAGATTGCATGAACAAATGATTTAATGTTGTTTTACTGCATGTTAGTATCATAGAATCATGTTTTAGTTTCTGTTCTAATTAGTTTTTAAAATTGCCTTATAGGATCGGTCAAGCCTCATACATACTTTTTCTTGATACAACTTCAAGTTTCCAATTCCTAGATTGCATGGTTGTTGTGTAAATCCTCAAAAATTGTTTTTAAAAAATGATTTTAGTGATGATTTTAGGTTTTGGATAGAAACTCCATAGACCTATAAATCAGTCTTAAGGTCCTTTAATCTTGAGTTTTAATCATACAAGCCAAACTACATTGACCTATGTAGTCTTGTATATTGGACAGAATAGAATAATGGAATAGAGTAGGCTGTCAATCATTACCCAGCCACACTCCCCTCATACTGCATATATATATAAACCAACATAGAGTACGAAGACCAAAAAACTCATACAATATATTTTTCTAACACTCCCCCTCAAGCTGGAGCATATATATCATATAAGTCCAGCTTGGAACAAATAAACTCTAACTGCTTCCGACACAAGGGTTTTGTAAACATATCAGCTAACTGATCTCCAGACTTCACGAATGGTGTA
This sequence comes from Corylus avellana, assembly GCF_901000735.1. Taxonomy (NCBI): domain Eukaryota; kingdom Viridiplantae; phylum Streptophyta; class Magnoliopsida; order Fagales; family Betulaceae; genus Corylus; species Corylus avellana. The sequence continues at coordinate 7,079,692 of NC_081544.1, read as the reverse complement.
GATATATCACCATTCAGTATCTTATCTTGAACAAAGTGACAGTCAACCTCCATATGCTTGGTTCTTTCATGAAAGACAGAGTTAGATGCAATATGTATTGCAGCTTGATTATCATAAAATAGTGGGATAGGAGTAGGAGTGGCAAATCCGATCTCTTGGAGAACGAGTTGTAACCATGTCAATTCACTAGAAGTGTTAGACATTGCTTTGTATTCTGCCTCGGCACTGGACCATGCCACCACCGTTTGTTTCTTGCTTTTCCAAGTTACTAGATTACAACCCAAGAAAGTATAATATCCTGTAGTAGATCGCCTATCTGAGAGAGAACCAGCCCAGTCTGCATCAGTAAACCCTTCTACCCGAAGGTGTCCATTCGGTCTATACAATATTTCAAGGCCAGGAGCTCTTTTCAAATATCGAATAATACGAGTAACAGCTTCTCAATGTGAAACCCTAGGAGCCTCCAAAAACTGACTGACAACACCAACTGCATATGAGATGTCTGGTCTAGTAATGGTCAGGTAATTCAACTTTCCAACTAAGCGACGATACCTACCAGGATCTTCAAACAATTCCCCTTCATCTTTTACTAATTTCTGATTATGATCCATTGGAGTGTCAACAGGACGAGCACCCAGAAGACCCGTCTCTTCTAAGAAATCAAGTACATATTTTCTTTGGGATAAATTGATACCTGTTTGGGATCTAGCAACTTCAATCCCCAAAACATATCTTAGTTTTCCCAAATCTTTTGTCTGAAACTTCTGTTGTAAAAACAATTTCAACCGAGCAATGCCTCCTGAATCATTGCTTGTAATCACGATGTCATCCACATATACCACAAGAAGAATATGACCAGCACTTGTATGCAAGTGAAATACTGAATGATCTATCTGACATTGCTGAAGACCAAACTCCATAACTGCCGCTGAGAACTTCCCAAACCATGCTCGTGGAGATTGCTTGAGACCATACAAAGCCTTTTTTAATTTACAGAGACAACCCTGATACTCCCCCTGAGCAACAAACCCAGGTGGTTGCTCCATATAAACTTCCTCGTGCAGATCCCCATGCAAAAAGGCATTTTTGACATCCAATTGAAATAAGGGCCAAGCCAAATTAGAAGCCAAAGAAATAAGAATACGGATGGAGGAGATTTTGGCAACTGGAGAAAATGTCTCATCATAATCAATACCATACGTCTGTGTATAACCCTTAGCAACCAAATGAGCTTTCAACCGTTCAACTGAACCGTTAGGATTAAACTTAACCGTGTAAACCCATTTGCAACCAACAGGCTTCTTAGCAGGTGGTAATCGAACAAGCTCCCATGTACCATTTTGATGCAAGGCCTTCATTTCCAATTCCATAGCTTGCCTCCAACCAGAGTCAGATAAAGCATCATGCACTGTCTTTGGGGTGGAAACAGTAGAAAGATGGAAAATAAAGCAAGAATAGGAAGGAGACAAAGAACTAGTAGATACAAATTGACTGATAGGATGTGTAGTAGTGCAAGAACGTGTACCTTTCCTTAGGGCAATGGGCAAGGAATCAGATGCAGGTGACAGCGGATCCGAAGACGGGATGGATGATGGTGGAGGTGTAGGAGTTGATGGACGTGGCCTACGTGTATAAACTTGGAGAGGAGCAGAAGAGCATGGAGGCAACACGACAGACTCAGAGAGATATGGAACAGGCAGCGGAACAGACGTGACATTGGGTTCAAGGGTAGACGCTTCGAAAGAGACTCAACAAATGTGACATCAGTGCTAGTAAAGTAACGACGAAGAACAAAACTATAACAACGATATCCCTTCTGAGTTGTGGAATAACCAAAGACACATTTAGTAGAGCGAGAATCAAGTTTATCATAGCTAGGACCCAAGTTATGAACATAGCAAACACACCCAAAAATCTTTAGTGGCAAGGCAAGCGGAGGTGAAGAAGAGTACAAGAGTGAATGAGGAGAAACACCATCTAAGACCGAGGAGGGCATCCGATTAATGAGATAACAAGTAGTGAGGACTGCCTCACTCCAAAAATGTTTGGGGACATGCATATGAAACAAGAGACAACGTGCAACATCCAATAAATGACGATTCTTACGTTCAGCCACACCATTTTATTGTGGAGTGTGAGCACATGAGGTTTGATGGATAATGCCTTTATCAGACAAATAAGTGGCAAAAGAACTAGATGTGTATTCTTTGGCATTATCAAAACGCAAGATACGAATTTTTTAAGAAAATTGAGTCTTAATCATATTACGGAACATTTGGAAGATAGAAAATAACTCAGAACGATTTTTCATTAAAAATAACCAAGTCATACAAGAAAAATCATTCACGAATGTTACAAAATAATGAAATTTATTGGACTCGATCTTCATAGGACTCCATACATCAGAATGAACTAACTCAAAAGGACGAGAAACTCAACTAACAACTCTTGACGGAAAAGAAACACGATGGTGTTTGCCAAGCTGACACGCTTCGCACGACACAGACAACTCATGACGGAGACTTGGGACTTGATGCTTCAACGCAGGAAGGGAAGGATGACCAAGGCGGCAATGCCATTGAAGAGCTGAACTTGACGAACTGCAAAGCACGAGAGGGAAATGAAGGTGAGAGATCCAGATAATATAGGCCACCAACTTCATGCCCACTACCAATCATCCTCCGCGTCTTGAGATCCTGAAAAATGTACAAAGAAAGATAAAAACTAGCAGAACAGTTAAGAGCTTTGGTAATTTTACTAATGGATAATAAATTAAATGGAAAACCGGGAACATGTAGAACGGACAGCAACTCAATATCTGGACTCAGATGTGTATGGCCAGAGCAGGCTACAGTAGAAAGGGAACCATTAGCTAGAGTGACATTGTGGGGTGCAGTAACAGGATGATAATCATAGAGAGAAGTAGACGAACCAGTCATATGTTCATTGGCACCGGAATCAATAATCCATGGGTCGTGAGTGGAGGATAAGAGACAGTGAGATGCAGTACCTGACTGAGCAAGAGTAGCAGTGGAAGTGGAGGTGGCCTGCTTATGAGCCAAAAACTGAGCATACTCATCTTTCAGAATGGAGATTAGATATAATCTGGAGTAGAACTTGAGCTAGCAGGTGGTCCAGAAATAGCTGGAGAATCCTTGAAAGAAACAGCTTGATTGGCAAAACTGGGTGGTTTGCCATGTAAATCCCAACAAGAATTCACCGAATGATTAGGACGGCCATAGTGAGTACATTTACGATGCTCACAACTACCAGGTCGACCACCACCTCGAGAGTCATGGCCACCACGAACACCACGACCACCTCGACCACCATGATACCCACCAAAATTGCCACGGGTAGCAACAAAAGCAGCGCACTCACCAGTACGCTTAGAACTCATCTGAGAGCAATGGTCAGTGAGAGTAGCACGTTGAATCCAAGAAAAGACTTCTGGAAGTGAGGGAAGTTCAGAACCACCCAAAATCTGCACACGAACCGACTCAAACTCGGGTTTCAAACCAAGAAGGAACTGAACCACATCCACATCTTGATGTTGCTTTTCCATTTTCTTTAGGTCCGTAGAGAGTGGTTGGTACAAGTTTCTCTCCTCACAAATGGCCACAACATGGTTGTAATACTCATCCACAGTTTGAGTACCTAGTTCAAGCCCAAAATATTGTTTACACACTTCATAAATCTGAGTGATATTCTTAGTTCTAGAGTACATGTGACTGAGATGATCCCAAATGTCCTTGGCAGTGGGTAAGTAGATGCATGAGGATCCAAGGTGAGGCTCAATACTGTTCAACTTAAGAGAGATAATTTGATTATCTTCTTGCTCTCAAAGGCTAGGAGTATAGTCCTTAGGTATACCTGAGGTTAAGTGAGTAAACAAGCCCTTGCCTTTGAGAAAAACTTCAACAGACCTTACCCAATAACTATAATTCTTCCCATTGAGCTTCACATAAGTCATAGGAGTATTAACTAACTTAGTCTCAGGTTTAGCAGCCATAATATCAATCAACAAAGGAGCAAAGACTCCACCACAGTAACACAACAAATAAGTAGGAGAACAACCACTCAAAACTAATTGAAAGACCCCAATGCAACACTGCAACAATGCTGGAAAATGGCAAAAACCAGCTCAACCAATGCCAATCAGTAAAATAGTGAGAAAGAGAGAGGAACTAGTGTAAATACGGCAAAAAAAAACTTTGCCGGAGCTTCGCCGGAGACGGTCCACACTCGTTGGAAATAGCAGACCACTCCGAAAATACCAAAACTGAACCCACAGAATGAATCGATGACAAAAAGTAACCTTTTTTTTGTGTTTTTGTTTTTCAACTCCAAGAAATTTTTTTTTTTTTTTGATGACCACCATGTACGCCAGCCACCTTGTGCATCACCAACCAGCACAGACCACGTCGAGACCCACACTCATACTTCCTGACAAAACGCACACTCCAACACAGATGATGAAAAGCTTGACGGTGGCAATGACGACGACATCACACCCCTAAGGACGGTGATATCGACGCCATCTACCCCCGTTCATGGGCATGAAGCCCAATCAGAATCCTGTATTCCTGTATCCAATTGCGCTTTTTTTTTTTTTTTTTTTGAGAAAAGAGAAGAAAAAAAATGGAAAATATGGAGCGGGTACGAGAGAATTGTTACTGCTCTGTTATCATGTAGTCTTGTATATTGGACAGAATAGAATAATGGAATAGAGTAGGCTGTCAATCATTACCTAGCCACACTCCCCTCATACTGCATATATATATAAACCAACATAGAGTACAAAGACCAAAAAACCCATACAATATATTTTTCTAACAACCTATAATCATACAAACCAAACTACATTAACCTAAGCATGTTTCAAGTCATGTAGTAGCAAATTTTGTTTGAAACTCATTTACGTCATGTATTGATTTGGTTGAATTTCATAATTGTGTTTCAGATACTCATAATTGATCCATCTAGGCTTTGTTTATTGCATCCAAGAGGCCTAGTGCTAATTGGAGTTAGTCTAATTAGTAGCGTAGAAAGCATGCCTAGAAATCTAGTGTTTAAATTAGTTATATCTAGAAGGCTATAGGACTTGTGTTAATAGTTCCATAGGGCGAGGAGTTTAGAATTCGAGGTGATCGAGGATGTCGTTTTCCCAAGCTCGTATCAGCCCTTCAAGCTTCTTGATTGTCGCCACAAGGATGTTCGAGCATGAGGAAAGGAATGACGATCTTCTAATCATGACCAAATATGTAGACGTCTTTCGTTAAAATTTACCCGGTTTACCTCTAGATAGGGAGATAGAGTTTGCTATTGACCTTGTGCCTGGAATGATATGGATTTCGAAAGCACTTTATTGGATAATGCCAATGGAGTTCAGTGAGTTGAAGGAGTTGCTGGATAAATGTTTTATTTGACCTAGTGTAACACCTTAGAGAGTGTATGATATTATATCTATATATATATATATATATATATATAATATCCACACACACACATACCCTTAGGGGTTGACTCAAGTGGTAAGGGCTATAGTCTTGGTGGCATTGCCATTAAGTGGTAAGGGTTCGTCTTCCCTTGGTGTAAATAATTCCTTGGAGTATTCGCTAAACCAGAGTATTATTGCCTGATACATGTAGAGGGGCGCTTTGTGCGGGTCCGAGGTTTACTCGACAGTAGTGGATACACGAAATGACACTACCTTAAACGGGTTCTCCCGAGGGATCCAGATTGCCGATGAGTTCTTAAGATGCCTTCGAGTGACGGAGGGCTTATATCACCTCAAGGGGCAGTAGGTGCCTAATTGATGAGGTTTTAAGATGCCTTCGACGGAGAGTACTTACACAGCCTTGATGACAAGGTTTTGGGACCATCAAAGTGAGTTATTGAGGATCTGAATTGTCAATAAGCTATGAAGATCCCTTCGACGGAGAGGACTTACACTGTTCTGGTGGGAAGTTCTTCGTGATAGTTGGAGCGAATTATCGAGGATTTGGATTGGCAATCAAGTCTTAAGATGCCTTTGAGGGAGGGAGGGCTTATAGCGCCTTTAGTGGGCAGTAGGTGCCTAACCGAGGAGGTGTTATGATGCCTTCGAGGAAGAGAACTTACATCACCTCTGCAGCACAATGTTGAAGACCTTCACAGCAAATTATTGCGAATTTGAATTGCTGGTGAAGTCTTAAGATGCCTCAGATGGAGAGAAGGCTTATATACCCTCAAGAGGCAGCTACTGCCTAACTGACAAGCTCTTAAGATGCCTCTAAGGGATAGGACTTACATTGTCTCAGCGACAAGGTCCTCGGGATTGTTGAGGTGAATTACCGAAAAGGTCTTCAAATAGCTCTGAGGCAGTGAGGGCTTATTATGCCTCAAGGGCAATATGTGCCTAATCGATGAGCACTTAAGATGCTTCTGCGGGAAAGGACTTATACCACCTCTATGGAACCTTCAAAGTGAATTACTAAGGATTCAGACTGCAAAAGAGGTCTTAAGATGCTTTTCAGGGAGGGAGGGCAAAAGGTGCCTAACTGACAAATTCTTAAGATGCCTCAAAAGGAGAGCACTTACGTCGCCTTGGAGGCAAGGTCATGAGGATAGTTGGAGCAAATTATCGAAGATTCGGATTGTCGATGAGGCACTCAAAGCCTAATCAATGAGCTCTTAAGATGCCTTCGAGAGAGACTACTTTTCATTGCTCGGTGGCAAGTTTCTTGGCATCGTTAGAGCGAATCACTGAGGATCCGGTTTGCCGATGAGGTCACTATATGCTTCTGACGGAGGCAAGGCTTATACTGCCTTGAGGGGTAGTAGATGCCTAACCGACAAGGTGTTAAGATGCTTCAAAGGGAGAGGATTTTCACTGCCTCAGCGGCAATGATTAGGACTGCCGATGAGGTCTTAAGATACCTTCGGAACCGTCTAGGTGAATTACCGAAGATTCGGACGACCGATAAGGTCTTCAAAAATCTTTGAGGCTATGAAGGCTTATAATGCGTCGAGGGGCAATATGTGCCTAACCAACGAGCACTTAAGATGCCTCAGCGGGAAAGGACTTAAACCTCCTATACAACACTTTCTGAGGGAATTACTGAGGATTCATACTGCAAATGAGGTCTTAAGATGCCTCTGAGGGAGGGAGGGTAGCCCCTAACTAACGAATTCTTAAGTTGCCTCAAAAGGAGAGGACTTGTGTCTCCCTGGAGGCAAGGTCATGAGGACAGTTGGCGCAAATTATCGGAGATCCAAATTGTCGATGAGCTCTCAGGTTGCCTCTAAGGTAGGGAGGGCTTATATTGCCTCGAGAGGCACTTTAAGCCAAATCAAGAGCTCTTAAGATGCCTCCGTGAGCGAGGACTTTTCACTGTCACGTTTGCAAGTTTTTTGGCATCGTTAGAGCGAATCATCGAGGATCCAGTTTGACGATGAGGTCACTATATGCTTCTGACGGAGGCAAGGCTTATACTGCCTTGAGGGGTAGTAGTTGCTTAATCGACGAGGTCTTAAGATGCCTTCGACGGAGAGGACTTACACAGCCTTGATGGCAAGGTTCTTGGGACTGTGAATATGAGTTATTGAGGATCTGAATTGTCGATGAGGTATGAAGATCCTTTCGAGGGGGAGGACTTACACTGTCTCGATCAGAAGGTCTTCGTGATAGTCGGAGCGAATTATCGAGTATTTGGACTATCGATGAGGTCCTAAGATGCCTCCGAGGGAGGCAGGGCTTATACCGCCTTTAGGGGTAGTAGGTGTTGTTACAAACGAAAATCCAAGATCACCAAAGAAGTAGAAAAGTACAGAATAGAAAAATAACACAACCACACAAGGCACCAAAATTTATGTGGTTCGGCTTAACAAGCCTACATCTACTGGCGGAAACGATCCAGGAGAAATTCACTAACAAAAGAGTGGAGTACAAAGAGTAGTACAAACAAAACCACTCAAACCCAAAAGTCCTAATGCACCCCAATCTCACTCAAAAGAGAAAATATTCTCTAAAATTCTCTAAGCTTTTCAGTACTCCAAACGTGAGATCAAACTGAAGAAAAATGGTGTATCTGTTCTTCTCTCTGCAACACAAGTCTCTCTCTCTCTCTCTCTCGACAACTTCAGTTTTTCTTCGTTCTCTCTTTCAACTAAAGTTGCTGCCTTCCTTTCCTTAACGACCGAATGGCTTCAATAGGAGACAACAAAGCCTTTTTGTCAAAGCTTCTAGAAGAAGCTTAATGAATGGAGAGACAAAATGGACGTGTGAGAGAGAAACTTAAGTCAAAAAATATGGGATGTAAAAGTAACCATAATGGTTTGGGGCCCACGGTAAGGTTGATGAAGAAATGCAAGTCACTTCTTCTGACAAATCTCCACCTTGACTTGAATTTCATCAAGTCTTCAACATAAATTTCCTCAAGACGTCTCCTCCAACACCCCCAAGGGTAATTACAAACTACAAACACCAATCAAGCCCAAGCAATGCTGGAACTTGAGATTTGGAAGTGGCTTAGTCAACATGTCTGCTGAATTTTCCGCCATAGCAATTTTCTTCACTATGATATCACCTTGTGTCATGACCTCCCGAAGAAAATGATATCTGACATCAATGTGTTTGGTCCTCTCATGATACATTTGATTTTTGGTCAAATGTATTGCGCTCTAGCTATCACAAAATACAACAGTCTCATCCTGCTGCAAACCTAGATCACTAACCAAACCTCTGAGCCAAATTGCTTCTTTCACTACCTTTGCTACTACCATATACTTGCCTCCGTAATGGACAAAGCAACCGTCGACTGTAAAGTCGCCTTCCAACGAATGGCACACCTTGAGAGAGTGAAAACAAAACCTGTCAGAGATCTTCTTTTATCCAAATCACCAACATAATCTGAATCAACATAACCAGTGACACTGGAACTGATACCACTGCCTCTATCATAGACTAAACCAACATCTGTAGTGCCTCGTAAATAACGGAGTATCCATTTCACTTCTTGCCAATGAACCTTGCCCGGAATCACTGAGGATACGGTTTGCTGATGAGGTCACTATATGCTTCTGACGGAGGCATGGCTTATACTGCCCTGAGGGGTAGTAGGTGCCTAACTGACAAGGTGTTAAGATGCTTCCAAGGGAGAGGATTTTCATTGCCTCAGCAGCAATGATTAGGACTGTCGATGAGGTCTTAAGATGCCTTCGAGTGAGGGAGGCCTTATATTGCCTCGAGTGGCAGTAGGTGCCTAACTGACGAGGTCTTTAGATGCCTTCGACGGAGAGGACTTACACAGCCTTGACGACAATTTTCTTAGGACCGTGCAAGCGAGTTATTGAGGACCTGAACTGTCAATGAGGTATGAAGATCCCTTCGAGGGAGAGGACTTACAC
>NC_081544.1:7034697-7070202 GCF_901000735.1 Corylus avellana | reverse complement strand
CAGGAAGTTTGGAATATGATGAGTGGTCAAATCACAGGCAGGCTTGGAAGTTGGAATCTGCTTCAATAATTGAACCTCCGATTAATTTTATTGTGTCATCTCATTCTAAGGGAAAGAGAAGGTGAAGGCTTTCATCATTGGATACTCGTTTATCAATGAGATATGCATGAATAGCTGAGCATTCATAACCTTGATCTTCCATTTCAGGCCAAGGTGGGCGCTTATTGACAAGGCGTACATGCACAGTACATGGAGATCCTCACAATCAACGTACCATCTATTCCGTACGAGTGGGAATTTCCATCCATCAGACCATCTGATTCTTTTGATGGATGATCTTCTCAATCTATCTTTGCATAGTTATGAAACTGTTCGCGTGTGAGTCCACTGTCTTCTTTGACCTCTTATATGACAAAGATCTTCTAAATCTTATTATCTATTTTGAATGCAATGCGACTGTTGTTGCAGACATAATGCACATTTTGCTTCTAGTTATCCATTTAAATAGGATAATTTAGACTCCTACATTGGATTTTGATCAATAATAATCATGAAAAGGAAAGGTTACAGCATTGTTCTAGAAGCAATATCAACAAAGGCAATGAAACTTGTTACAAGACACTGCCTACAACCCACGTGTAGATGTACATAAGATGAAGTCTTTTGTAGTTACTTCCAAATAATGTTTCAAATATATTAAAACAATGACCATAGATACAATAAATTGATGGCAGCATCCTGATAGATACAATATTTTATGAGCCTGGCAGTTTTAGTGAAAGTTTGAATTTTATTGAATATTGACGAACTTGGACTTATTATGCTGTATGTTTTTCAGTACATCTTAGAATCTGGTATGCCCATGTACTTTCAATTTACGTGGGAACATATGCCTAAAACTATTGGTCAAAACCTTTGATTTCCTGGCAAGCGGTGTATGTGTTCACCATTTGTTTTGTTTCTTCATCCAACGAGTTACTTCGACATTCATGTTAAACTACGATATAAAACACAGCTGTCAAAAAATTATTATTTTCTGTTAGTAATCGTAATCGTAATATCATTAAAGGAGCATTCTAAGTACACATGAAGTATAAAAGAGATACACCTATCCAGAAAAGGAAAGAGAATTTAGAAAATCATGATGATTAGGCAAATCAACAAAGTCGAGCAACTGTCCAGTGGAAAAGAGTATTGAGGAAGAAAAACTTTGGCTCCACCATTGTCTTCTCATAGTCTTCAAAACTTTTATAATTTATTTTCCCTCGAAGGCACCACATTAAGCAGGATAGAACCATCTTCCACACTGCTGAACTCTGAAGACTGCCCATGGTGAGGATCTTTCCTAGAGCAGCCAACCAAACAAAAAATGCCACTCTCATGTGTACTCTCATGGGGAACATTGTAGAAAGATCTAACGTAAGTATTTATGAACATTGTAGAAAGATCTAACGTAAGTATTTTGGACGAGGACAACTTGGGGAAGAAATAGAAACGGATAGAAAGAGCTTGTTTCTTTTTTTGGGTGGGGGGGGGATTTGGTTAAAAATTGTGAATGGTCCGTCGCGGTTGTTGTTGGGTTGAATTCTTAGGGTATCTCTCTGTCATTGATGTCTTATTTTATATCCATATCTATATGATTGTATGCATGTATTTATTATTACATTGTGATTGTGACAGCAGTTGATTTTCTGAGCTTTTGAGATTGTGTTTTATGATATCTGATTTAATATTTTAACATGTTTTCCAGGCTTGCTGGAAAATCTCTACTGAAGATGATAAAGAGATGGCCATCTATGATTTCAAAGTGTGTTATCTCTCTGGCTGAGAATTTACGGAACCCTGACTCTCCAGAATGTGCAGTGCTAGGTTCCTGTGCAGTCCTTACCTCACAAACAATTCTCAAGCATTTGACAACGGTAGTCATTCAGGACCACGTGCTCAAAATAATTTTAAGAAATGACTTTTTCTGATATATTTTCTTTTATTTACAGGATCCAAAGTCGTTCTCTTCATTTATCCTTGGGATTCTCTCCAGGTAAATCTACATTTCTTTTGGTTTTAGATTGTTAAATGGTGAAAAAATTTCATACGAACTGTGTCTGACCTTCCTTTACTTCTACTTAAAAGCTCACATCATGAATCACTGAAAGCTCAAAAAGCAATCAATGAGGTAAAATACCCCATCAGAAAATTTGGAGTATGTGGTTGTGGATTCTGTTTTTTAACATTATCTATGTGCCCAACAGTTATTTGTCAAATACAACATCTACTTTGCTGGAGTATCTAGAAGCATTTTCAGGACATCAAACAATGATGTGGACGGACCAGATTTTGAAGATTTGGTTTCTCAAATTGGTTCTATGAGTTTTGATTCCAATGGTTTGCATTGGCGGTAAATATCTGATTATCTGGAAATTTTTTTCAAGTTTCTTTATATGAGCTAAAGTTGGTTAAGTCTATTCCCTTTTATGATCTGTTGTGGTTTGCTGTGTGAACTCTAATCAATTAATGTAAATGATATCTGGGTGGTTGAGTTTCATAGAAATTTTACTCGCTTAGAGTTTGATGGCTGTTCTAGATATAGGGTAAATTTTGTAAAAATTGATGATATAGGCTTAATTGTTTTCTTGTCAGGTATAATCTAATGGCTAACAGAGTTATGCTCCTGTTGGCTATGGCATCTAGGAATGACCCAAATGCCTCTCCGAAGATATTGAGTGAAACTGCTGGTCAGTTCATTTTCCTTGCTGAGTCAGGGATTGACTCTTTTCTTCTCAATCACAGCCTGCAATTATTTGAGTGCAAATATCTCATTTTAAACTTTTAAAAATGTTTCATGTTAAAACCCTTACAGGTCACTTCTTGAAGAATTTGAAAAGTCAACTACCTCAGACAAGAATACTGGCAATTTCAGCCCTAAATATGCTGCTAAGGGATTCACCTTATAAACTGTCAGCTGAGGATCAGTCTGGCTCTTCTGCTTCCGGGGACTTACAGGAAAGTACAAAATCATCCATTGAAGGAGCTTTAACTAAAATTTTTCAGGAAGAGGGTTTCTTTAATGAGTCATTGAATTGTCTTTCCCATGTTCACATAATCACTGATTCTGAGAGCACATCTTCCAGAGGAAATCATGGAAATTCATCTTTTCAGAGCCTAGCAGATAAATCAATCACCCTTTTTTATTTTGACTTTTCTGCGTCATGGCCACGGACTCCTAGTTGGATTTCTTTATTAGGAAGTGATACCTTCTACTCAAGTTTTGCCCGGATTTTTAAGCGGTTAATACAAGAATGTGGCATGCCTGTTTTAGTCGCACTTAAAAGTTCATTGGAGGAGTTTGCAAATGCCAAGGAGAGGTCTAAGCAGTGTGTTGCTGCTGAAGCACTGGCTGGGGTGTTGCATTCGGATGTCAATGGTCTTTTAGGAGCATGGGACAGCTGGTTGATGGTCCAGTTGCAGAAAATCATTTCAGCACAATCAGTGGAATCAGTACCTGAGTGGGCAGCTTGTATACGTTATGCAGTTACTGGAAAAGGAAAATATGGAACAAGAGTTCCTCTTCTGAGGCAACAAATTCTAGATTGTTTGGCTGATCCATTACCTGCAACAGCAACTACCACCATGGTAGCCAAGCGCTATGCTTTTCTATCAGCTGCACTTATAGAAATATCCCCACCGAAAATGCCAGCAGCAGAGTTACAGCTCCATAATAAACTTCTGCAAGAGCTGCTTGGTAATATGTGCCATTCATCAGCCCAAGTAAGCATTCCTCTTCATAGGTCGCCAATTTTCTGGTCAAACTTTTGTTGTGTTTTGTGTGTGTATGTATGTATGTAGCCCCTATTTATTTATTTCTAATATACTGATGAAAAGGTTAATAAAATATTATCACAAACTCTTAGTAGCCTTCAGTTTTTTGGGTTATCTCTTGTATGCATCTTGTGTACTAGAGTTGCGCATCTTTGCACTTTTTAATGAATTGCATTACTTATCAAAATAAAAGTTTTTCATGGAGTTTGTTGCTGGATTATCTGTATAAAAATTATAATATAGAGTGGTCATAGTGCAAATATTTTAAGCAACTATTTTTTTTCAGTAGTCCTCTTATGGACATGGCTGTGTCTGTATTCTTTTTCTAGCCAAAAATGAAAAATAGATTAAGAACATGAGTGTATCATTGTGGCTTCTTCAAATAGGAAAAAGAAAAAAGTTATCATGGATAAATTTTAAACCATTATGTGAAAAGGAATGCAATAACTTGAGTAGCTAGGTTGTGGACTTCTTATACAATTTACATTTTTTTCTCCTTTATTTTCTGTTCTAAATAGAAATCGATATGAAACTGATTTTCATTTTCAGTTATGGTTGACAGAACTGTGGAGAGATTGGACGAGGGTAGTTAAATCAATAATGTGTGTTTGATCCTCCTATTATCTTAGCCTTCTTGTATGTCTTGACTGCACTTAGTTTCTGACAAATCTTTCCTGCTCATTGTCCTTTGATCTAGTATCAGAGAAGGAAGAACAAAAAATTGTGTCATTATTGTTATGAAAAAAATTAACAATCATAAGTTTATTCTTCATCCTTGTATTTTAGGAGTTTTTATTATTTTCTTTCTCATATTGATGCTTGACTTTTGATGCATGTTTTATGTGGGACAGGTAAGGGAAGCTATAGGTGTTACCCTTTCTGTTTTGTGCTCTAACATTCGGCTTTATGCATCGTCTGATCTTGATCATTCACATGAAGGGGGAAATAGTAATGTTAATTACCAACTTAAAGAGGGAAGTTGGGTTCAGTTTCTAATAGAACGAGCATCTGAACTGGTAATGAATATTCAGAATACCAGTCAGTCTGACAATTCGGAGATCCCAACAGATGTGAGAGATCAAAATGGGCATTTGAATGGAGATTCAAAAGATGATGTCAAATGGATGGAAACGGTACTAATTTTTAGAAATAGTTTCTATTGAATCTCCTTTAACTAATAAACTCTTTTACTCATTAATCTATTTTTCCTATTGTGCGTAGCTATTCCATTTTATCATCTCGTCTTTGAAGTCTGGGAGATCTTCATGTTTGCTAGATGTGATCGTGGGACTTCTTTATCCTGTAATTTCCTTGCAGGTATGTTCGGTACCTGTTTGATTATGTTCATATTTCTTGTCTGATTTGCCTTGGAGACTACTCTTTGGTTCTGAAATTCATAAGCTTTTGATATTGTTCTTGTTTCTATCCCTTTTAGTTTAGACTAAAAAGGTTAGTGTTGACCATTATGCCAGAGAGAAAATCTGGAACTAATTTTTCCTTGACCAGGAGTAATATTGATAGAATTCCATGGAGACAAATGATGCAGACGGGGGAGACTATATAGTGATATGTGATATAGATATTAGGATGAAGTCGATGGCACTTTCTGATCTTTAACATCTATGACTCCTACAAAATTAAATGGGTTTCTTTTCAATTGCATATCAATTTTTTTGAGATATTTACAGCAGAAACAAGCTGCTCGAGAATTCATTTTTTGGTCTTGATTTGCATCACGATGCCAAGTAGGTTGGGCATCACGACTTCATATCTGAAAAAATGTCATTGCTTTCTGAAGGAAACATCAAATAAAGATTTGTCAACATTGGCCAAGGTAGCTTTTGAACTATTAAAATGGAGGATTTTCTGGGACCCTCATCTCCAGGAGGCTGTAGCTGTGATTCTTTCTTCAGCCAATGATTCTAACTGGAGGACTAGATCTGCGACACTGACTTATCTCCGAACTTTTATGTATAGGTATGGATTTGGTTTTGTTCTATTGTTTCATTTTTGTATTGCTTTTTTTTTTTGGTTGGGGGGAGGTGGGGGTTGATTTTTCCTGATATGTATGGAATGTCATGTCTCAGATAATTTTTGCTTCAGGAAGTTAGATATAGGAGTGTCCATATTTTGTCACATGAGCATATGTGCTTCATAAAATGTCATTTATACATGATGGGTGACCTCTTGGGGAGTCCTCATGTTGCACCCCTTGTTTATTCATAAAAAAAAAAAAAAAATGTCATTTATAGAGGAAGATTAAAATTTTTGGTCCTTTTTGTTCTTTGTTTATTTCTAGTTTCCTTTTCCTGTTCTGCTTTTTATGATATCTTGTGTAGTGTCAGTTCTGACTTGAAGAGGAATTTTCGCTTTGATGCACATGAAAATAAAATTGTCTAATCTCTTTGTGACAGGCATACTTTCATTCTCTCACGTGTGGAGAAAGATAAAATCTGGAGCACTGTGGAAAAGCTACTCATAGACAATCAAGTGGAGGCAAGTTCCTTGCAGAATAGTTTTCTTTTGAGGAAAGTTTCAAATTTTGGGGCTTCACCATTGGGAGAACCCCCTCTAAATAGTATTAAGTTCCTGGCCTCGTGCTTAAAGGAAAAGTAATGTTGAATACTGGGTGTGGTATGATCCATGTTGAAGCAAGGTGTAGGATTTTGTTGCTTTCAACTTTATTAAGCTAATTTCTGGCTCAGGTAAGAGAGCATGCTGCAGCAGTTCTAGCCGGCCTAATGAAGGGTGGGGATGAAGATCTAGCTAGAGATTTTCGTGACAGAGCCTATTTGAAGGCAAATGATCTTCAAAGGAAGAGAAAGCGGAGGTTAGTTTTCATGTTTCTGAAGTCCTATAATTGTTTAAGTAATGTACCTTCTCAATGCGGGGACA
Source organism: Corylus avellana (assembly GCF_901000735.1). Taxonomy (NCBI): domain Eukaryota; kingdom Viridiplantae; phylum Streptophyta; class Magnoliopsida; order Fagales; family Betulaceae; genus Corylus; species Corylus avellana. The sequence goes on along the minus strand of NC_081544.1, from coordinate 7,063,491 downwards.
ACATTCATGTATCTGTGCTTCTATGCAAACCACAGTTTCTATGTATTCATATTTAGGATATTGATTACATATGGTGTACACAGGAAAACTCATCTGCTTGTTTCATTTATCTTGAAATCAGAGGACAGATTAAAGCAAACATCTGGTACTATGAAGAGGGTGACCAATGCAAACCGGGCTCATTAATGCCTTAAAAAGAAGAAGAATCTTTCTTATTTATCATTTTAGAAAGTATATATTAGTAAAGTAATTGATCAAATCTCCTAATAGTTTTAGGATCAGAATGCATCGTGCAAACGCATAATGTCAATACATCCATGGTTCGACATCCAATGTGAAGAAATCTGTACTCATCTGCATGGATTTTAAAGTACTAGTTGTTTGCCTCATGACATTGATGACACTTATTGTGGACACAATAGAATATGGGGCTGTGTCAATCATCACACCGCCACACTCCCCTCATACTGCATATATATATAAACCAACATAGAGTACAAAGACAAAAATACCCATACAATATATTTTTCTAACACTCCCCCTCAAGCTGGAGCATATGTATCATATAAGTCCAGCTTGAAACAAATAAACTCTAACTGCTTCCGACACAAGGGTTTTGTAAACATATCAGCTAACTGATCTCCAGACTTCACGAACGGTGTAGATATATCGCCATTGAGTATCTTATCTCGAACAAAGTGACAGTCAACCTCAATATGCTTGGTTCTTTCATGAAAGACAGAGTTAGATGCAATATGTATTGCAGCTTGATTATCACAAAATAATGGGATAGGAGTAGGAGCGGCAAATCCGATCTCTTGGAGAAAGAGTTGTAACCATGTCAATTCACTAGTAGTGTTAGACATTGCCCTGTATTCTGCCTTGGCACTGGACCGTGCCACCACCGTCTGTTTCTTGATTTTCCAAGTTACTAGATTACCACCCAAGAAAGTACAATATCCTGTAGTAGATCGCCTATCTGAGGGAGAACCAGCCAATCTGCATCAGTAAACCCTTCTACCCGAAGGTGTCCATTCGGTCTATACAATATCCCAAGGCCAGGAGCTCTTTTCAAATATCGAATAATACGAGTAACAGCTTCCCAATGTGAAACCCTAGGAGCCTCCAAAAACTGACTGACAACACCAACTGCATATGAGATGTCTGGTCTAGTAATGGTCAGGTAATTCAACTTTCCAACTAAGCGACGATACCTACCAGGATCTTCAAACAATTCCCCATCATCTTTTACTAATTTCTGATTAGGATCCATTGGAGTGTCAACAGGACGAGCACCCAGAAGACCCGTCTCTTCTAACAAATCAAGTACATATATTCTTTGAGATAAATTGATACCTGTTTGGGATCTAGCAACTTCAATCCCCAAAAAATATCTTAGTTTTCCCAAATCTTTTGTCTGAAACTTCTGTTGTAAAAACAATTTCAACCGAGCAATGCCTCCTGAATCATTACCTGTAATCACGATGTCATCCACATATACCACAAGGAGAATATGACCAGCACTTGTATGCAAGTGAAAGACTGAATGATCTGTCTGACATTGCTGAAGACCAAACTCCATAACTGCCGTTGAGAACTTCCCAAACCATGCTCGTGGAGATTGCTTGAGACCGTACAAAGCCTTTTTCAATTTACAGACACAACCCTGATACTCCCCCTGAGCAACAAACCCAGGTGGTTGCTCCATATAAACTTCCTCGTGCAGATCCCCATGTAAAAAGGCATTTTTGACATCCAATTGAAATAAGGGCCAAGCCAAATTAGAAGCCAAAGAAATAAGAATACGGACGGAGGAGATTTTGGCAACTGGAGAAAACGTCTCATCATAATCAATACCATATGTCTATGTATAACCCTTAGCAACCAAACGAGCTTTCAACCGTTCAACTGAACCATCAGGATTAAACTTAACCGTGTAAACCCATTTGCAACCAACAGGCTTCTTAGCAGGTGGTTATCGAACAAGCTCCCACGTACCATTTTGATGCAAGGCCTTCATTTCCAATTCCATAGCTTGCCTCCAACCAGAGTCAGATAAAGCATCATGCACTATCTTTGGGGTGGAAACAGTAGAAAGATGGGAAATAAAGCAAGAATAGGAAGGAGACAAAGAACTAGTAGATACAAATTGACTGATAGGATGTGCAGTAGTGCAAGAACGTGTACCTTTCCTTAGGGCAATGGGCAAGGAATCAGATGCAGGTGGCAGCGAATCCGAAGACGGGATGGATGATGGTGGAGGTGCAGGAGCTGATGGACGTGGCCTACGTGTATAAACCTGGAGAGGAGCAGAAGAGCATGGAGGCAACACGACAGACTCAGAGAGATATGGAACAGGCAGCGGAACAGACGTGACATTGGGCTCAAGGGTAGACGCTTCGAAAGAGGCATCAACAGGAAAATAGGCAAGAGACTCAACAAATGTGACATCAGCGCTAGTAAAGTAGCGACGAAGAACAGAACTATAACAACGATATTCCTTCTGAGTTGTGGAATAACCAAGGAAGACACATTTAGTAGAGCGAGGATCAAGTTTATCATAGCCAGGACCCAAGTTATGAACATAGCAAACACACCCAAAAATCTTTAGTGGTAAGGCAAACGGAGGTGAAGAAGAGTACAAGAGTGAATGAGGAGAAACACCATCTAAGACCGAGGAGGGCATCCGATTAATGAGATAACAAGCAGTGAGGACTGCCTCACTCCAAAAATGTTTGGGGACATGCATATGAAACAAGAGACAACGTGCAACATCTAATAAATGACGATTCTTACGTTCAGCCACACCATTTTGTTGTGGAGTGTGAGCACATGAGGTTTGATGGATAATGCCTTTATCAGACAAATAAGTGGCAAAAGAACTAGATGTGTATTCTTTGGCATTATCAGAACGCAAGATACGAATTTTTTGAGAAAATTGAGTCTTAATCATATTACGAAACATTTGGAAGACAGAAAATAACTCGGAACGATTTTTCATTAAAAATAACCAAGTCATACGGGAAAAATCATCCACGAATGTTACAAAATAATGAAATTTATTGGACTCGATCTTCATAGGACCCCATACATCAGAATGAACTAACTCAAAAGGATGAGAAACTCAACTAACAACTCTTGACGGAAAAGAAACACGATGGTGTTTGCCAAGCTGACACGTTTCGCACGACACAGAAAACTTATGACGGAGACTTGGGACTTGATGCTTCAACGCAGGAAGGGAAGGATGACCAAGGCGACAATGCCACTGAAGAGCTGAACTTGACGACTGCAAAGCACGAGAGGGAAATGAAGGTGAGAGATCCAGATAATATAGGCCACCAACTTCATGCCCACTACCAATCATCCTCCGCGTCTTGAGATCCTGAAAAATGCACAAAGAAGGATAAAAACTAACAGAACAGTTAAGAGCTTTGGTAATTTTACTAATGGATAATAAATTAAACGGAAAACCGGGAACATGTAAAACGGACAACAGCTCAATATCTGGACTCAGATGTGTATGGCCAGAGCCGGCTACAGTAGAAAGGGAACCATTAGCTAGAGTGACACTGTGGGGTGCAGTAACAGGATGATAATCAGAGAGAGAAGTAGACGAACCAGTCATATGTTCATTGGCACCGGAATCAATAATCCATGGGTCGCGAGTGGAGGATAAGAGACAGTGAGATGCAGTACCTGACTGAGCAAGAGTAGCAGTGGAAGTGGAGGTGGCCCGCTTATGAGCCAAAAACTGAGCATACTCATCTTTCGGAATGGAGATGAGATCATAATCCGGAGTAGAACTTGAACTAGCAGGTGGTCCAGAAATAGCTGGAGAATCCTCGAAAGAAACAGCCTGATTGGCAAAACCGGGTGGTTTGCCATGTAAATCCCAACAAGAATTCACCGAATGATTAGGACGGCCACAATGAGTACATTTGCGATGCTCACGACTACCAAGTCGACCACCGCCTCGAGAGTCATGGCCACCACGAACACCACGACCACCACGACCACCTCGACCACCACGATACCCACCAAAACTGCCACGGGTAGCAACAAAAGCAACGCGCTCACCAGTACGCTCAGCTCTCATCTGAGAGCCATGGTCAGTGAGAGTAGCACGCTGAATCCAAAAAAAGACTTCTGGAAGTGAGGGAAGTTCAGAACCACCCAAAATCTGCGCACAAACCGACTCAAACTCGGGTTTCAAACCAAGAAGGAACCGAACCACATCCATATCTTGACGTTGCTTTTCCATTTTCTTCAGGTCCGTAGAGAGTGGTTGGTACAAGTTTCTCTCCTCACAAATGGCCACAACATGATTGTAATACTCATCCACAGTTTGAGTACCTTGTTCAAGCCCAAAATATTGTTTACACACTTCATAAATCCGAGTGATATTCCCAGTTCCAGAGTATATGTGACTGAGATGATCCCAAATGTCCTTGGCAGTGGGTAAGTAGATGCATGAGGATCCAAGGTGAGGCTCAAAACTGTTCAACATAAGAGAGATAATTTGATTATCTTCTTGCTCCCAAAGGCTAGGAGTATAGTCCTTGGGTATACCCGAGGTTAAGTGAGTAAACAAGCCCTTGCCTTTGAGAAAAACTTCAACAGACCTTGCCCAATAACTATAATTCTTCCCATTGAGCTTCACATAAGTCATAGGAGTATTAACTAAGGTAGTCTCAGGTTTAGCAGCCATAATATCAATCAACAAAGGAGCAAAGACTCCACCACAGTAACACAACAAATAAGTAGGAGAACAACCACTCAAAACTAATTGAAAGACCCCAATGCAACACTGCAACAATTCTGGAAAATGGCAAAAACCAGCTAAACCAATGCCAATCAGTAAAATAGTGAGAAAGAGAGAGGAACTAGTGTAAATACGGCAAAAAAAAACTTTGCCGGAGCTTCGCCGGAGACGGTCAACACTCACCGGAAACAGCAGACCACTCCGAAAATACCAAAACTGAACCCACAGAATGAATCGATGACAAAAAGGAACCTTTTTTTTTGTGTTTTTGTTTTTCAGCTCCAAGAATTTTTTTTTTTCCGATGACCACCATGTACGCCGGCCACCTTGTGCATCACCAACCAGCACAGACCACGTCGAGACCCACACTCATACTTCCTGACAGAACGCACTCCCCAACACAGATGATGAAAAGCTTGACGGTGGCAATGACGACGACATCACACCCCTAAGGACGGTGATATCGACTACCCCCGTTCATGGGTATGAAGCCCAATCAGAATCCTGTATTCTTATATTCAACTACTTTTTTTTTTTTTTTTTTTGAGAAAAGAGAAGAAAAAAAATGGAAAATATGGAGCGGGTACGAGAGAATTGTTACTGCTCTAATACCATGTAGTCTTGTATATTGGACAGAATAGAATAATAGAATAGAGTAGGCTGTCAATCATTACCCAGCCACACTCCCCTCATACTGCATATATATATAAACCAACATAGAGTACAAAGACCAAAAAACCCATACAATATATTTTTCTAACAACCTATAATCATAGAAACCAAACTACATTAACCTAAGCATGTTTCAAGTCATGTAGTAGCAAATTTTGTTTGAAACTCATTTATGTCATGTATTGATTTGGTTGAATTTCATAATTGTGTTTCAGATACTCATAATTGATCCATCTAGGCTTTGTTTAATGCATCCAAGAGGCCTAGTGCTAATTGGAGTTAGTCTAATTAGTAGCCTAGAAATCTAGTGTTTAAATTAGTTATATCTAGAAGGCTATTGGACTTGCGTTAATAGTTCCATAGGGCAAGGAGTTTAGAATTCGAGGTGATCGAGGATGTCGTTTTCCCAAGCTCGTATCAGCCCTTCAAGCTTCTTGATTGTTGCCACAAGGATGTTCAAGCATGAGCAAAGGATTGACGATCTTCTAATCCGTCTTTCGTTAAAATTTACCCGGTTTACCTCTAGATAGGGAGATAGAGTTTGCTATTGACCTTGTGCTTGGAACGATATGGATTTCGAAAGCACTTTATCGGATAATGCCAATGGAGTTGAGTGAGTTGAAGGAGTTGCTGGATAAAGGTTTTATTTGACCTAGTGTAACACCTTAGGGAGTGTATGATATATATATATATATATATAATATCCACACACACACACACACACACACACACATACCCCAAGGGGTTGACTCAAGTGGTAAGGGCTATAGTCTTGGTGGCATTCCCATTAGGTCTAAGGTTCCTATTCCCTTGGTGTAAATAATTCATTGGAGTATTCGCTAAACCAGAGTATTATTGCCTGATACATGTAGAGGGGCGCTTTGTGCGGGTCCGAGGTTTACTCAATAGTAGTGGATACACGAAATGACACTACCTTGAACGGGTTCTACCGAGGGATCCAGATTGCCGATGAGTTCTTAAGATGCCTTTGAGTGATGGAGGGCTTATATCGCCTCGAGGGGCAGTAGGTGCCTAATTGACGAGGTTTTAAGATGCCTTCGACGGAGAGGACTTACACAGCCTTGACGACAAGGTTTTGGGACCGTCAAAGCGAGTTATTGAGGATCTGAATTGTCAATAAGCTATGAAGATCCCTTCGAGGGAGAGGACTTACACTGTTCCGGTGGGAAGTTCTTCGTGATAGCTGGAGCGAATTATCGAGGATTTGGACTAGCAATCAAGTCTTAAGATGCCTCTGAGGGAGGCAGGGCTTATAGCGCCTTTAGTGGGCAGTAGGTGCCTAACCGAGGAGGTGTTATGATGCCTTCGAGGAAGAGAACTTACATCACCTCTGCAGCACAATGTTGAAGACCTTCACAGCAAATTATTGCGAATTTGAATTGTTGGTGAAGTCTTAAGATGCCTCAGATGGAGAGAGGGCTTATATACCCTCGAGGGGCAGCTGCTGCCTAACTGACAAGCTCTTAAGATGCCTCTGAGGGATAGGACTTACATTGTCTCAGCGACAAGGTCCTCGGGATTGTCGAGGTGAATTACCGAAAAGGTCTTCAAATAGCTTTGAGGCAGTGAGGGCTTATTATGCCTCAAGGGCAATATGTGCGTAATCGATGAGCACTTAAGATGCTTCTGCGGGAAAGGACTTACACCACCTCTATGGAACCATCAGAGTGAATTACTAAGGATTCAGACTGCAAAAGAGGTCTTAAGATGCTTTTCAGGGAGGGAGGGCAAAAGGTGCCTAACTGACAAATTCTTAAGATGCCTCAGAAGGAGAGCACTTACGTTGCCTTGGAGGCAAGGTCATGAGGATAGTTGGAGCAAATTATCGAAGATTCGGATTGTCGATGAGGCACTCAAAGCCTAATCGATGAGCTCTTAAGATGCCTTCGAGTGAGACTACTTTTCATTGCTCGGTGGCAAGTTTCTTGGCATCGTTAGAGCGAATCACCGAGGATTCGGCTTGCCGATGAGGTCACTATATGCTTCTGACGGAGGCAAGGCTTATACTGCCTTGAGGGGTAGTAGATGCCTAACCGACAAGGTGTTAAGATGCTTCCAAGGGAAAGGATTTTCACTGCCTCAGCGGCAATGATTAGGACTGCCGATGAGGTCTTAAGATACCTTCGAGTGAGGGAAGACTTATATCGCCTCGAGAGGTAGTAGGTGCCTAGCTGACGAGGTCTTAAGATGCATTCGATGGAGAGGACTTACACATCCTTGATGACAAGGTTCTTGGGACCGTTAAAGCATGTTATTGAGGATCTGAACTGTTAATGAGGTATGAAGATCCGTTCGAGGGAGAGGACTTACACTGTGTTGGTGGGAAGGTTTTCGTGATAATCGGAGCGAATTTTCGAGGATTTAGACTGTCGATGAGGTCTTAAGATACCTTCGAGGGAAGCAGGGCTTATATATCCTTTAGGGTGCAATAGGTGCCTAACTAAGGAGGTGTTATGATGCCTTTGAGGGAGAGAACTTACATCGCCTTGGCGGCATGATGTTCAAGACCTTCACAGCAAATTCTCGTGAATGAGAACTGCTGAAGAGGTCTTAAGATGCCTCAGAGGGAGAGAGGGCTTATATCTTTGCGAGGGGCAGTTGGTCCCTAACTGACATAGTCTTAAGATGCCTATAGGGGATAAGACTTGCATCGTCTCAGCGACAAGGTCTTCGGAACCGTCGAGGTGAATTACTGAAGATTCGGACGACCGATAAGGTCTTCAAAAATCTCTGAGGCTGTGAAGGCTTATAATGCATCGAGGGGCAATATGTGCCTAACCAACGAGCACTTAAGATGCCTCAGCAGGAAAGGACTTACACCACCTATACGGCACCTTGAGAGCGAATTACTGAGGATTCGTACTGCAAATGAGGTCTTAAGATGCTTCTAAGGGAGGGAGGGCAGAAGGTGCCTAACTAACGAATTCTTAAGATGCCTCAAAAGGAGAGGACTTCTGTCTCTCTGGAGACAAGGTCATGAGGACAGTTGGCGCAAATTATCGGAGATCCAAATTGTCGATGAGCTCTCATGTTGCCTCTAAGGTAGGGAGGGCTTATATTGCCTCGAGAGGCACTTGAAGCCAAATCAAGAGCTCTTAAGATGCCTCCGTGAGCGAGGACTTTTCATTGTCACGTTTGCAAGTTTTTTGGCATCGTTAGAGCGAATCATAGAGGATCCGGTTTCACGATGAGGTCACTATATGCTTCTGACAGAGGCAAGGCTTATACTGCCTTGAGGGGTAGTAGGTGCCTAACCGACAAGGTGTTAAGATGCTTCCATGAGAGAGGATTTTCACTGCTAATGAGGTCTTAAGATGCCGTCGAGTGAGGGAGGGCTTATATCGCCTCGAGGGGCAGTAGTTGATAAACCGACGAGGTCTTAAGATGCCTTCGACGAAGAGGACTTACATAGCCTTGACGGCAAGGTTCTTGGGACTGTGAATATAAGTTATTGAGGATCTGAACTGTCGATGAGGTATGAAGATCCCTTCGAGGGAGAGGACTTACACTGTCTCGATCGGAAGGTCTTCGTGATAGTCGGAGCGAATTATCGAGTATTTGGACTGTCGATGAGGTCTTAAGATGCCTCCGAGGGAGGCAAGGCTTATACCGCCTTTAGGGGCAGTAGGTGTTGTTACAAACGCAAATCCAAGATCACCAAAGAAGTAGAAAAGTACAGAATAGAAAAATAACACAACCACACATGACACCAAAATTTAAGTGGTTCGGCTTAACAAGCCTACATCTACTGGCGGAGACGATTCAGGAGAAATTCACTAACAAAAGAGTGGAGTACAAAGAGTAGTACAAACAAAACCACTCAAACCTAAAAGTCCCAATGCACCCCAATCTCACTCAAAAGAGAATTAAATACAAAAGAGAAAATATTCTCTAAAATTCTCTAAGCTTTTCAGTACTCCAAACGTGAGATCAAACTGAAGAAAAATGGTGTATCTGTTCTTCTCTCTGCAACACAAGTCTCTCTCTCTCTCTCGGCAACTTCAGTTTTTCTTCATTCTCTCTTTCAACTAAAGTTGCTGCCTTCCTTTCCTTAACGACCGAATGGCTTCAATAGGAGACAACAAAGCCTTTTTGTCAAAGCTTCTAGAAGAAGCTTAATGAATGGAGAGACAAAATGGTCGTGTGAGAGAGAAACTTAAGTCAAAAAGTATGGGATGTAAAAGTAACCATAATGGTTTGGGGCCCACGGTAAGGTTGATGAAGAAATGCAAGTCACCTCTTCTGACAAATCTCCACCTTGACTTGAATTTCATCAAGTCTTCAACACAAATTTCCTCAAGACGTCTCCTCCAACACCCCCAAGGGTAATTACAAACTACAAACACCAATCAAGCCCAAGCAATGCTGGAACTTGAGAATCAGAAGTGGCTTAGTCAACATGTCTGCTGGATTTTCCGCCATAGCAATTTTCTTCACTATGATATCACCTTGTGTCATGACCTTCCGAAGAAAATGATATCTGACATCAATGTGTTTGGTCCTCTCATGATACATTTGGTCAAATGTATTGCGCTCTAGCTATCACAAAATACAATAGTCTCATCTTGCTGCAAACCTAGATCACTAACCAAACCTCTGAGCCAAATTGCTTCTTTCACTGCCTCTGCTACTACCATATACCTGCCTCCGTAATGGACAAAGCAACCATCGACTGTAAAGTCGCCTTCCAACGAATGGCACACCCCGGGAGAGTGAAAACAAAACCTGTCAGAGATCTTCTTTTATCCAAATCACCAGCATAATCTGAATCAACATAACCAGTGACACTGGAACTGATACCACTGCCTCTATCATAGACTAAACCAACATCTGTAGTGCCTCGTAAATAACAGAGTATCCATTTCACTGCTTGCCAGTGAACCTTGCCCGGAATCACTGAGGATACGGTTTGCTGATGAGGTCATTATATGCTTCTGACGGAGGCATGGCTTATACTGCCCTGAGGGGTAGTAGGTGCCTAACTAACAAGGTGTTAAGATGCTTCCAAGGGAGAGGATTTTCATTGCCTTAGCGGCAATGATTAGGACTGCCGATGAGGTCTTAAGATGCCTTCGAGTGAGGGAGGGCTTATATTGCCTCGAGTGGCAGCAGGTGCCTAACCGACGAGGTCTTAAGATGCCTTCGACGGAGAGGACTTACACAGCCTTGATGACAATTTTCTTAGGACCGTGCAAGCGAGTTATTGAGGACCTGAACTGTCAATGAGGTATGAAGATCCCTTTGAGGGAGAGGACTTACACTGTCTTGGTGGGAAGGTCTTCGTGATAGTAGGAGCGAACTATTGAGGATTTGGACAGTCGTTTAGGTCTTAAGATGCCTCCCTCGGAGGCAGGCTTATACCGCCTTTAGGGGATAGTAGGTGCCTAACCGAGGAGGTGTTATGATGCCTTCATGGCAGAGAAATTACATCGCCTCAGTGGGGCACGATGTTCAAGTCCTTCACATCAAATTATCACGAATTTAAATTGCTGATGAGGTTTTAAGATGCCTTAGAGGGAGAGAGGGCTTATATCCCCTCGAGGGGTAGCTGGTGCAGAACAGACGAGGTCTTATGATGCCTCTGGGGGATAGGACTTACATTGTCTCTAACGACAAGGTCCTCTAGCCGTTTAGGTGAATTACCGAAGATTTGGACTACTGATAAGGTCTTTGAACAGTTTTGAGGCAGAGAGGACTTACGTCGCCTTGGATGCAAGGTCATGAGGACTTAATCGATGAGCTCTTAAGATGCTTCCGTGGGAGACCATTTTTCATCGCCTCGGTGGCAAGTATTTAGGCATCGTTAGAGCGATTCACCGAGTATTCGGCTTGCTGATGAGGTCATTATATGCTTCTGACGGAGGCAAGGCTTATATTGCCTTGAGGGGTAATAGGTGCCTAACCGGCAAGGTGTTAAGATGCTTCCAAGGGAAAGGATTTTTCATTGCCTCAGCATAGGACTGCTGTTGAGGTCTTAAAATGCCTTTGAGTGAGGGACGGCTTATATCGCCTTGAGGGGCAGTAAGTGCCTAACTGACGAGGTCTTAAGATGCCTTTGATATAGAGGACTTACACAGCCATGACGACAAGGTTCTTGGGACCGTCAAAGCGAGTTATTGAGGATCTAAAATGTCAATAAGGTATGAAGATCCCTTTGAGGGAGAGGACTTACACTGTCTTGGTGGGAAGGTCTTCGTTATAGTCGAAGCAAATTATTGAGGATTTGGACTGTCGTTGAGGTCTTAAAATGCCTCCGAGGGAGGCAGGGCTTACACTGCCTATAGGGGCAGTCGCTGTCTAACTGAGGAGGTGTTATGATGCCTTCGAGGGAGAGAACTTACATCGCCTTGGCGGCATGATGTTCAAGACCTTCATAGCAAATTATCTCGAATTTGAACTGCTGATGAGGTCTTAAGATGCCTCAGAGGAAGAGAGGGCTTATATCCCATCTAGGGACAGCTAGTGCCTAACTGACGAGGTCTTAAGATGCTTCTGTGGGATAGGACTTACATCGTCTCAGCAACAAGGTCCTTGGGACCGTCGAGGTGAAGTACAGAAGATTTGGACTACCGTTAAGGTCTTCAAACAGCTTTGAGGTAGTGAGGGCTTATTACACCTCAAGTGCAATATGTGCCTAACCGACGAGCACTTAAGATACCTCCGCGGGAAAGATTTACGCCACCTCTACTGTACCTTCAGAGCTAATTACTGAGGATTCAGATTGTAGAAGAGGTCTTAAGAAGCTTCTAAGGGAGGGAGGACTATAGGTGCCTAACTGACGAATTCTTAAGATGCCTCCGATGGAGAGGACTTACATCATACTGGAGGCAAGGTCATGGGGACAGTTGAAGCAAATTATCGAAGATCCGAATTGTTGTTGTGGTCTCATGCCTCTGAGGTAGGGAGGGCTTATACTCCCTCGAGAGGCACTCAAAGGGTAATCGATGAACTCTTAAGATGCCTCTGTGAGAGACGACTTTTCGTCGCCTTAATGGCAAATTTTTTGGCATCGTTAGAGCAAATCATTGAGGACTGGTTTGCCAATGAGGTCATTATATGCTTCTGACGGAGGCAAGGCTTATACTGCCTTGACGGGTAGTACGTGCCTAACAGACAAGGTGTTAAGATGCTTCCAAGGGAGAGGATTTTCATCGCCCTAGAGAGGACTTACATGGCCTTGGAGGCAAGGTCATGGGGACAGTTGGAGCAAATTATCGAAGATCCGGATTGTCGATGTGGTCTCATGCCTCTGAGGTAGGGAGGGCTTATACTCCCTTGAGAGGCACTCGAAGGGTAATTGATAAACTCTTAAGATGCCTCCGTGAGAGACGACTTTTCGTCGCCTTAATGGCAAATTTTTTGGCATCATTAGAGCGAATCATTGAGGATCTGGTTTGCCGATGAGGTCACTATATGCTTATGACGGAGGCAAGGCTTATATTGCCTTGACGGGTAGTACGTGCCTAACAGACAAGGTGTTAAGATGCTTCCAAGGGAGAGGATTTTCATCATCTTGGAGAGGATTTTCATCGTCTTGGAGAGGACTTACGTGGCCCTGGAGGCAAGGTCATGGGAACAGTTGGAGCGAATTATCGAAGATCCAAATTGTCCATGTGGTCTCATGCCTTTGAGGTAGGGAGGGCTTATACTCCCTCGAGAGGCACTCAAAGGGTAATTGATGAACTCCTAAGATGCCTCTATGAGAGATGACTTTTCGTCGCCTTAAGTGGCAAATTTTTTGGCATTGTTAGAGCGAATCACTGAGGATCCGGTTTGCCGATGAGGTCACTATATGCTTCTGACGGAGGCAAGGCTTATACTGCCTTGACGAGTAGTAGGTGCCTAACAAAAAAGGTGTTAAGATGCTTCTAAGGGAGAGGATTTCCATTGCTTCAGCGGCAATGATTAGGACTGCCGATGAGGTCTTAAGATGCCTTCAAGTGAGGGAGGGCTTATATCGCGTTGAGGGGCAGTAGGTGCCTAACTGACGAGGTCTTAAGATGCCATTGACGGAGAGGACTTACATAGTCTCGACGATAAGGTTCTCGGGACCGTCAAAGCGAGTTATTGAGGATCTAAAATGTCAATGAGGTATGAAGATCCCTTCGAGGGAGAGGACTTACACTGTCTTGGTGGGAAGGTCTTCATTATAGTTGGAGCGAATTATCTAGGATTTGGACTGTCGATGTGGTCTTAAGATGCCTTCGAGGGAAGCAGGGCTTTTACTACCTTTAGGGGCAGTAGGTGTCTAATCGAGGAGGTGTTATGATGCCTTCGAGGGAGAGAACTTACATCACCTCGGCGGCACGATGTTTAAGATCTTCACAGAATATTATCGCGAATTTGGACTACTGGTGAGGTCTTAAGATGCCTCGGAGAGAGACATGGCTTATATCCCCTCGAGTGGCTGCTGGTGCCAAACTGACGAGGTTTTAAGATGCCTCTGAGGGATAGGACTCATATCGTCTTAGTGACAAGGTCCTCGGGACTGTTGAGGTGATTTACCGAAGATATGGACTACCGAAAAGGTCTTCAAACAGTTCTGAGGCCGTGAGGGCTTATTTTGCCTCGAGGGTAATATGTGCCTAACCGACGAGCACTTAAGATGCCTATGTAGGAAAGGACTTACACCACCTCTAGGGCACCTTCAGAGAGAATTACTGAGGATTCAGACTGCAAAAGAGGTCTTAAGATGCTTATGAGGGAAAGAGGGTAGAAGATGCCAAACTAACGAATTCTTAACATGCATCAAAAGGAGAGGACTTACGTCTCCTTGGAGGCAAGGTCATGAGGACAGTTGGGGCAACTTATCAAAGATCCAGATTGTCGATGAGGTCTTAGGTTGCCTCTGAGGTAGGGAGGGCTTATACTACCTCGAGAGGCACTCGAAGCCTAATCGATGAGCTTTTAAGATGCCTCTGTGAGAGACGACTTTTCATCGCCTCGGTAGCAAGTTTTTAGGCATCGTTAGATCGAATCACCGAGTATCCGGTTTGCCAATGAGGTCACCGAGTATAAGCCTTGCCTCATACTGCCTTGAGGGCTAATAGGTGCCTAACTGTCAAAGTGTTAAGATGTTTCCAAGGCAGAGGATTTTCGGTGCATCAGCGGCAATGAATAGGACTGCCGATGAGATCTTAAGATGCCTTCGATGGAGTGGTTTTACACAGCCTTGACGACAAGGTTCTCGGGACCGTCAAAGCGAGGGAGAGGACTTACACTGTCTCAGTGGGAAGGTCTTCGTGATTGTCAGAGCAAATTATCGTGGATTTGGACTGTCAATGAGGTCTTTAGATGCCTTCGAGGTAGGCAGGGCTTACACCGCCTATAGTGGTAGTCGGTGTCTAACCGAGGAGGTGTTATGATGCCTTTGAGGGAGAGAACTTACATCGCCTCGGTGGCATGATGTTCAAGACCTTCACACCAAATTATTGCGAATTTGAACTGCTGATCAGGTCTTAAGATGCCTCAAAGGAAGAGAGGGCTTATATCCCCTCTAGGGGCAGCTGGTGCCTAACTGATGAGGTCTTAAGATGCCTCCAAGGGATAGGACTTACATCATCTCAGTCACAAGGTCCTCGAGACCGTCGAGGTGAATTACCGAATATTCGGACTACCGATAAGGTCTTCAAACAGCTCTGAGGCAGTGAGGACTTGTTATACCTCAAGGGCAATATGTGCCTAACTGACGAGCACTTAAGATGCCTCTGTAGGAAAGGACTTACACCGTCTCTATTGCACCTTCAAAGCGAATTACTGGGGATTCAAACTGCAAAAGAGGTCTTATGATGCTTCTGAGGGAGGGAAGGCAGAAGGTTCTAACTAACGAATTCTTAAGATGCTTCAGAAGGAGAGGTCTTACGTCGCCTTGGAGGCAAGGTCATGAGGATAGTTAGAGCAACTTATCGAAGATCCGGATTGTCGATGAGGTCTCAAGTTGCCTCAGAGGTAGGAAGGCCTTATACTGCGTCGAGAGGCACTTGAAGCCTAATCGATGTGCTCTTAAGATTCCTCCGTGAGAGACAACTTTTCATTGCCTTGGTCGCAAGTTTTTAGTCATCGTTAGAGCGAATCACCAAGGATTTGGTTTGCCGATGAGGTCACTATATGCTTCTTACGGAGGCAAGGCTTATACTGCCTTGAGGGGTAATAGGTGCCTAACCGACAAGGTGTTAAGATGCTTCCAAGGGAGAAGATTTTCACTGCATCAGCGGCAATGAATAGGACTGCCAATGAGATCTTAAGATGACTTCGAGTGAGGAAGGGCTTATATCACCTCGAGGGGCAGTAGGTCTTGAGATGCCTTTGACGGAGTGGTTTTACATAGCCTTGGTGACAAGGTTTTCAAGACTGTCAAAGCGAGGGAGAGGACTTACACTGTCTCGGTGGGAAGGTCTTTGTGATTGTCAGAGTGAATTATCGAGGATTTGGACTGTCGATGAGGTCCCTCGACTGCACGATGTGCAAGACCTTCACAGCAAATTATCGCGAATTCGAATTGCTGATGAGGTCTTAAGATGCCTCAGAGGAAGAGAGGGCTTATATGCCCTCTAGGGGCATCTGTTGCCTAACTGACAAGGTCTTAAGATGCCTCTGAGGGATAGGACTTAAATCGTCTCAACGACAAGGTGCTCAAGACCGTCGAGGACCTTGTCGGACTACCGATAAGGTCTTCAAACAGCTCTGAGGCAGTGAGGGCTTGTTATACCTCAAGGGCAATATGTGCCCAACCGACGAGCACTTAAGATGCCTCCACGAGAAAGGACTTACACTGCCTCTACGACACCTTTAGAGAGAATTACTGAGGATTCAGACTGCAAAAGAAGGTGCTTAATTGACGAATTCTTAAGATGCCTCAGAAGGAGAGGTCTTACGTTGCCTTGGAGGCAAGGTCATGAGTGCAGTTGGAGCAACTTATCAAAGATCCGGGTTGTCGATGAGGTCTCAGCTTGCCTTTGAGGTAGGGAGGGCTTATACTGCGTCGAGAGGCACTCGAAGCCTAATTGATATGCTCTTAAGATGCCTGCGTGAGAGACAACTTTTTATCGCCTTAGTGGCAAGTTTTTTGGCATCGTTAGAGCGAATCACCGAGGATTCGGTTTGCCGATGAGGTCACTATATGCTTCTGACGGAGGCAAGACTTATACTGCCTTCAGGTGTTGTAGGTGCCTAACCGACAAGGTGTTAAGATACTTCCAAGGGAGAGGATTTTCACTGCCTCAGCGGCAATGATTATGACTGCTGTTGAGGTTTTAAGATTCCTCCGAGGGAGGTGTAGCTAATAATGCCTCGAGGGAAATAGGTGCCTATTTGACAAGGTCTTACAATGCCTTTGTGCTTGAGGATCTGAACTATCAATGAGTTATGAAGGATTTAGACAACTGATAAGGTCTTAAGATGCCTTCAAGGGAGGGTGTGCATATACCGCTTATAGGGGCAGTAGTTGCCTAACTTGCGATATGTTACCTTTTCTCTGAGGGAGAGGACTTACATCGCCTCGACGGCTAGATTCCTTCGCAAGAGATGACTTACTCCCCCCAGCAATAAGGTCTTGGGCATCGTCAAAGTGAACCACTGATGATTTGGTCTCCTAATGAGCTCACAAGATGCCTCCAAGGAAGGGAGGGCTTATACTGCCTCGAGAAGTAGTAGGGGCCTAACCGATGAGGTTTTAGGATGCCTTTGAAGGAGAGTACTTACACTGACTTGGCGCAAGGTCTTTGGGGTCTTATGGAAGGCTTATACCATCTTGAGGGGTAGTGGGTGCCTAACTGAATAGGTCTTACGATGCCTTCAAGGGACGAGCAAAGACCGTATTGGTTGGCACGATCAGGGCTCGAGACAGAAGGACTTCAATCGCCTTGGGGGCGATGTCTTCAGGACTTTTGAGCTAATTTTAGAGTGAAACAGATAGACGATGGGGGTCTTAAGGTGCCTTTGAGGGTGGGAAGGCATATACTGCTTAGAGGGGCAGTAGGTGCCTATTCGATGAGGTGTTAAGATGCCTTCAAGAGAAAGGACTTACACTGCCTTGGTGGCAAGGTCTTCGGGACCTTTGCACCGAATTACAGAGAATCCCGACTACTGATGGCGTCTTAAGATGTCTTTGAGGGATGGAGGGCTTATATTGCCTCGAGGGGCAATGGGTTAACTAACGAGTTCTTAAGATGCCTCCGCGAGAGAGGACTTACACTGCCTCAGTGGCAAGGTCTTTGGGAATGTTGGGGTGAATTACTGATGATCCAAACTGCCGAAGAGGTCTTTAGATGCCTTTGAGGGTGGGAGGGCTTATTCCATGTAGATGGGGTATGGTTGCATGTCCGAAGAAGGTTACATTTTACTTATATAGGAATCCAATATGTTATGCTAACCTTCATTGTACGAAGGTTAAAGTGTAGGTATGATGGCATCGTCAGTATGTTATGGTGCTTTGTGTACCGGTATGTTATGGTCCATTGTGCACTAGTACATTACATATCACTTGTAAAAAGGGCTTTTGTTATGGTAAGATAACCTCCACCGTATCATATCATATCATATGTTCATATGTATATATAAAAGCCGAATTCTGCATTAGAGAGAGCTTAAAATTTTGACACGTGGAATAAACCCATGTTTTATAAGAAGTGAGCCGGTTACTAAACCGGTTAGACCGTGATTTTGGTTTTTAACGCAACTGTCCTGTTTTTCTTTTAGCTGGCCATGAGTTTAGGTTCTTGTAACGTGCGTTTAATCCCTGTCCAAAGCAAACGTCCGTTTGGTTTTTTAAGGGAGACTAAACGCGCTCTCACTTTCAATAGGTTTTCTTCCTCCACCAAAGCAAAACCACCATTTAGACTTTCAGTGAGTTTTCATAGAAATCGTTGATTTTGTTAGATTCTTTTCGTTTTGATTGTAATTTAAACTTTCCAAAACGATTTCTCTGCTTATGATTTTGTTCAATTCTTTTTATTTTTGCTAAGAAATGTTTAAACTTTCCGATAATTGCAGCTTCTTGAAGGTGCTTCTCTGTCCTTCTCTCTTATCTAATTCTCTCTTTGTGATTTTGTTCGATTCTATGCAGAAATCCTTATGAGCCCTCTCTCTGACAAGGAATATATGGAGTTTATTCGGTCTGTGGTTTCTGTTTAATCAAGAAGGTTATGTTATACGCAGTTGCTGCAATCCACAAGACCCAGTCCAACGTCGCCTTCATCAACAAAGGTTTCAACTTTCGCTCTTCCTTTATATTATAATCTTAACTATTATTATCCATGTTCTACTTAATACATGTTTCCTAGTTGTCAATTGAATGTGTCAAAACGTTTTTTATTCTTTTATTTGGTTCGTCTGATCTATAATTTTTTTGGTGGGTTTTCTTTATTTTTTATTGTATTTGGTTTTAGGAATTGTACTGTAGTTTTGTTTAATGTGTGAATCTCCTACAGATTGAGAATGTTGTATTGTATATGGACTTCGTTATTGGTGGGCTGTGATGGCTTGGTATAATGGTTGTGGTTGCTGTTAATTCATCACAAAATAAAAAAGAAATCATTTTTTGATGAGTAAGAGTGTTTGATTTATGCGGTTCTGGGTAGTGTTTATTTCTGTGCTTTATTGTTTTTGATTAAATTTTAATGGTTTGGGGGGAGATATGGAATAATGGTCTGTTTTGTTATGTGGTCTTAAGTACATATCACAAAAAAGTTATATGTTCCCATGTCTTTTATGGGTTCTGTTTTGTTTTGATAGGTTCTGGTTTGTTTCTATCGTTGATAATGCATGTAAAACCTTCGTCTCCATCTTCTTCCTCATGAGATTGATGATTGATAATGAATTTTTATTTTTGGGCCTATGGTATTTGTTGATTATTTGATTATTAGTTCCCCTTTTTCTTTTCAAGATAACCATCCTAAGAAAAGTTTTTTTTTCTTTTTTTTGGTTAAGCTTCTAAGATCAGTTTCCATGTTTTTTATAATGAATTTTTATTTTTGGGCCTACGGTGTTGAATATTTGATTCTTGGTTTCCTTTTTTTTTTTTTTTTTTTTGGGAATATTTTTTACCCATGTGGTTTAATAACTTATTATTTGATCTCTCGGTTTAATTTTGTGTCACAGATAGTACCTCGATAATAGCTAAAAACGAAGATAGTACCTTCATCTAACTTTTGTCTAAAATTTGACGGAAATCCACGTCAACAACTCTGAAAAATCGACATCTGTCCATATACCTAATTAAAATTAGAAAAATAAAAATTTTAAAACTATAATAACTAAAAAAATTAAAAAATTATTATTATTATTTTTTTAAAAAAATGGTGTTTGAACAGATATAAATGAATGGTACATTAGGCATTGTCTACTTTTGGGACTACGAGTGTTTTGGTACATTAGGGTGTGTCTTCTTGAAGCTTCGGACAGGAAATGATGTTCTGTTTTTGTTGAGTCTATTTATAGGCATGTTTGTAAATAGGAATTATTGTATGCAGAATCAATTGATCTGTTACACTTTCAAGAAACTAAAGCGTCATAACACGTTAGTCAACAACTTTTTTTTTTTTCTTGGCAGCCAAACAAGGGCTTTTGTTTTGCTTTATCTCATGGTGTTTTAATTCCTTTTCTGATAAGCGAATGCTAGAAACGAGAAAAGAGGTGTATGTTAGCAGATTCTTTGGCATTTGGGGGCTTTTTTTTTTTTTTTCTTTGGTTTGTATCGGTGATCCAATGGTTTTTTTTTTAAAAAAAAAAAATTAATTCAATGTTTGATTGCTCAGAATATTTGATTTTTAGGAAGCAAAAGTGTCATGACACGTCAATCTACAACATTTTCTTTTCTTGGCAGCCAATCAAGGGTTTGTGTTTTGCTCAATCCCTACATTTGATAATGAAAAGTTTCTTTTTTCTTTTTATAAGTAATAATCAGTCTTATTAAAAGTATAAAGGCGCCCCAAAGTACACTGAGAGTATACAAAATGATCACCTAACTAGAAAGGGAAAAGCGATTTGATAATGCAAAGTTTCTATCTATATTTTGAATACTATACATGGAAAAAAAATTATGTTATTAAATATTCTGAAATTCCAATAACAAAATTGGTTGAACAACTTTAAATTGAAAAGATTTGATTGTTTCTCTTTGGTTTGGCCTTATATATTTAAAAAGTAATTCAACATTCAGATTAAGTTTTTTTTTTTTTTTTTGGTAAGTTCGATTATGATTTTTTGGAATGTGAAATCATTGGTGAGAATATTTTGAACTTTTATTTTGCAATCAAATTATTAAAAAAAGGCCCACGAGAGCGTGGGTTATAAGCTAATGAGGGTTAATATATGAGTATGATGGTATCATAGAATGAGAATATGATGTAATGAGATGTGGTTATGGTTGAATAGAGTATGCAAAGACATTATGATTTGTATTTAAATGTTTTTTTGCCTCAAAAAGAAATTATCATGAGTTATTTTTACAAAATTGCCACTTGGCATTCATAATCAAACATTGTTAAAATATTTGTGAAAACCCTCTAAAGGGCATGGAATAATGAAATGTCATGTTGAGTATTTTTTAGGGCTTATCTCATAGTTTACTTCTAGGTGATGTTTACTTATTAAGTTGTGTACGTAGATGCTATCCTTTGCACTATAAATGTTTCACAATTTAGCAGGTAATAGATCGAGTTGGAGCTTAGAGTTTTTCAACAAGCTTGAGATTTGAAGTGAGAATCGTATGCTGTTTTATTGTATTTTAGTATTTATGAAATTTCAGTGATGTATTTTGAGATGGTTGTTACCTTTTATGAATTTTGGGTTGTAATTTATTTAAGAGATGTTTTCGGGCTTTAATTATAGCTTAGATAATATTTTTCCGCATTTCACTATTTATTTCACTTTAATAGGTATTATAGGGTGGTTTTTTGAGTTAATTACGAGATAATTAATTTTAGAAGCACTGCCAATAACTTTGAAGGTTAATTATCCTTGTTAATTAAATATATGGACGTTACATGGTGTCCCCTTGACATCAACACAGTTAGCCTAGTGTGTCACCCATGGTGTCAATACAGTCAAATTAGTTTTAAAAGTTTTAAGAAGGAAAAGAAGGTTTTAAATCGGTTTTAAGGGTAAGTTCAAGTATTGTCTGAGCATGATTTATCTGTGGTATTGATCCAAAAGTTTTGAATATATGTTTGTGATATGAAACTTTATTGACATGATGTGATTTACATGTTTTTAAAGGCAAGGAGTTTGAAATAAAATGGTTTATGAAAAACTCTTTAAAAAATGTTGTTAAATTGGGTACCTGGTAGTTAAGTGAGGTTATACACTTAACAATCCAAAGTTAGGACGGGAAAATAAAAACCCCAATCAACCTAGTGGTTATGTGGGCTTATACGCTTAGCATATTGAAGTTGGTAGAAAGATAAAACACCACCAACCGTGCGGTTAAGTAGCAGTATACACTTAGTACACTCTAGCAGTTAAGTGGAAGTATACACTTAGCTTATGCAAGAATGTGAAAATGTCATGAATAAACATGTTAGTATATGTATTTATGTGATGTATGCGAGAGCTAGATATGATATTTACTGATTGGCGTTTAAAATGATGCTTTTACATTAACATGATATAAATTGTTTTACTGCTTCATATCATGGGATGTGGAGTTATATACCTAGTAAAATAAATGCAAAGAAAAATAAGTTTAATTTTATAATTATGTACATGTCTCTCTCTATTTCATGTGCCTTGCAGAAGCGTTACGTGAAAAATAATATATTTTCCACTATATGGCTTATTTTTAAAGTCGGAGCATTACATGGCACTTAAGAGTTGAAATTGATTAGCCCTCCAGAAGGTCATTTATAAAGTTGTTCGCAATAGGTCATGGTGACTCACATAAAAGAGGAGATTGGGAAACCTAGCTCGCTATCTTGTTCGATAGGGGTCCAAACGAGCCATATTACTAATGGTTTTGATGATCAAGTTTTTCTGAAGCTACTAAAAGCATTCATATTGAGCTCTTCAAATAAAAGTTAAATTTGAAGAGAAGAACCCATTTTTTTAAAATTTGAAGAATCACTTTTAAAATGAACTAAATATCAAACTCATCATATCTTCCTCTACTTTAGTTAAATATTATTATTTTCTTTTTTTTTAATTCTTTTTTTTTTTTTTTTTGTTCTCGGTAGATAAAAGAGAAGAAAAATGAATATATAAGATTAAAAATGCGTTCCGATGTGACCAGGTTATATGTTACAAAATCCTAGCTTGGTTCGGACAAGCCTACCTATCCATTCGGGTGCCGTCATTGGAGTTACGCAATTCAAATATTTAATAGGACTAAAGCATTGTATAATTGGCTTGGGGTATTTAAGGATCATTATACACGACTTTCAAGGCTACTAAAGCTGTTTGTGTGAGCTAAGAGAGAACACAATGTTCTAAGCCTCTTCTTCCAAAGCTCTCCTAGAGTATTGTTTAAACCACATGCCAAAACTATTAACCTTTAGCACCGGAGGTCCGAAGCGTAAGAGGAGGTTATATAGAAGATTGGTTAGAGTTTTGGAGCTACTGCGAGGGACAAATGGCTTGTTTCTTTCATATAAGTAAGGTGTTATTTGCAAAGGTTTCGTAAATTGTATTTCTTGTAAACTTAATTTTTTTTAGTGTATTGGTTTCTTGAGTTTGGCTATCCTCATGTATTTTATCTTTAAAGAATTCTTCAAAGAGTTTCACTTTGACACCAAAATCTCGTTCCTTGGTTTGTGATTTATTTGATTTTGATAATTATATATGTGATTGCCTAATTGGTTGTGTTTAATTTTCAAATTTGGTATGCAATTGGTTGAGGAACCATTGGTTTATTTGTCCAAAAGTACACTTTGAACTTGAACTCTTTGGATAAAGAAAGATGGTCAATCCAAATGATGTAATATTCCACAATGAGGTAACTCAATCGGTTGGGATTACGCTTAAATAAAGCGGAGGTCACTAGTTCGAATCACCCTTCCCCCTCTTGTGCGGACATGTCAAAAAAAAAAAAAAAATTCCATAATGAGGTTGACATAAGTAAACTTGGTATAGTATATTACATACGTACAGTTTTCAGAGAATGGGGAGAAGGAAAATGATATAATTTTTTTTTTTTTTGCCAGACATTGTTATATATTTGAATATACACGTGTGTAAAGAATAATTAGCTACTCCCACATTGAAAAGATATTACTAGTGTAAATGTTTAATATAACATAATTGGAGTTAATCTCATTAGCTTAAATTTTTGGGTTAACCGGTGTTTTAATATATTATATTATGGTATCACTGCAAAAACTCTCTAGGATTAAATCTCCCAAATAGTGGTACATATATGATAGTTCGACAAGACAAGTGTTGAGTACATCGTTTATACACAAGTATGAGTGGTTAATATAAAATAATGGGACAGAATTTTCTTCCAAACTTAATTGAAAAAATTTCTTTTAATTTAGTCTATAAAAGTGACATGTGTCCATTTTTTTAATAACATGTGGGGTGCACATGAGTTGTAATAAAACTTATTTCAACTTTGTTTTTACTATTAAAAAAACATGTGATTTTTACATGTTCAAAGGACATATGCCACTTTTATAGACTAAGTTGAAGGAAATTTTTTCAATCCGGTTTAGAGGAAAACTCTGTCCAAATAATTGGGTCCACACTCATTTGCTTACTTTTAGGTTGAGTAGTATCTTAATATATTATATTACAGACTCACTATAGTACTCTCCAATGAGTAAATCTCCACAATAGAAAGATAAATTACCCACATGAAGTGAGTGAATTATAAGGGATTAAGTTACTTACTCGGTAAAACTAAACTCTATAAGAGATTTAAGTTAGTTCATTGTAAATTGATTAGTCTTTTTGATGTAATAGTGAAAATGTAACTAGCGTTTTTTCTAGATTATTACTTTATTCGGTCTACATCAATAAGAGCTTCTTTAAGGTAAATAAGAACTATGGCTAAAAAGGAAAAAAATTATAGAAAAAGAGCAAGGTGCCTAACACAAGAAGGGCAACGTACCAATGGAATGGGAAGGATCAGGTAAGGAGTTTAGGGGAGGTAGAATTTACATTTTGGAGAAGCTATAAATAGCCCAATTTCATACGTTGAAAGAGACATCTTTGTAGAAAATCAGTCCTATCTTAAAAGAATTAAGATGAAGAAGAAAGAAAGCATTCTGATTGCTATTTTAAATATAAATCAAATACTCTAGATTTTATATTCTTATCGAGCAACTTCATGCGGAAAACTATGAAAGATAGAACCCTAAACAAAGTGGAGCCAACATTAGAAAACCATCCTATATAAATTGGAATTAAAGGATTGTTACATCAATGTATTGTTCGAGATATGCTCGGTAAATTACAACATCAAGGAATCCATATCAAGAGAGCTAATAAACACATCATCAAGACAATCTTTTGTAGAGGAATTTAGAAGATTCATACTTGCATCAATCCCTTCACGTTCATCCACTTCATCTCCCTTCATATATAGCTTCAACTTTTGCCTACAAAGCCTAAATTGATCTTCCAACAAACTCCTATTGGACTCGTGTTTCATGACAATCCATTGCAGAGATCGTATCACTTCTTGGTCATATTGCTGCTTCTGCTCGGCCATCCTGCGGTATTGATTGGCTTGCATATCTGTTGAGCTTTTCTCACTTTGAAGGCGCAAAATCATGGCCATCGCCTCCTCAGCTGCCGATGCGGATGCCATCCTTTCCTTCTCAAGCTCTGCATTGGCAGCATTTGCTCTCTGTCTTTCTATCTTCACCAGTTTTCTCAGTGCCATTACATCAAACTCTTCATCTTCATCATAACATTCTTCTTCTTCGTCTTCTTCATTATCCTCTTCCAAAACCTCCTCTGCTTTAACATCACCATTTGAATTCGCAACCTCTTTGCTTACCAGTAAATCGTCTTTAGTTGATGAATTTGAACTCATCAAGAATGTCAAAGAGCCAAACTCACCATTTTTCAGACAAAACCTTTTTCTTAGAATATTTGATTTGCCTCTAAAGTCACACAAAAATTGCATCAAACCCTTACCGTACCAACCAAGTTGCAAAGCTTTTATCCCCAAACCAAACATCAAAAACAACTCCAAAAAACCAAAAACCTGTGAGGAACACCCAAACACCAAGAACCCACATCCAAACCCACTGATCTGACTCAGAAACTTTAAACATGAAGTACAATCCATGGCCAAAAACCCAAGAAAGCTCTTGAAAAACATCTTGTACAACTCAAGAACTGCGCAAATAAAAACCAACAAACAAAAACGACCCGGAATCTGCATGTGGGTCTAGTAGATTTACAAAGCAAGAAACTTCAATCCGATCTTGGGATGCTCAAACTTGTTGTATAAGCAAGAAAGGAAGGAACTTTCCGACAAAAAAACAAAACAATCGATTTGTGAACAAGGAATGACAGAGGACAAAAGTATATACTTCCTTCGGAACTGTAAAGAAGGAAATCACATAGAGGCGTAAAAGTTTAGGTTTTTACAATAGTATTCACAGAAAGAACACTGTACAATGGAGCAATCACTTGAGAAACAAAGACAGAGAGAGCAAGAAACACAGAGAGAGAGAAAGACAATATCCTTCAGCGTTTATGTTAGAAGGGGAGCGTGGGAGAGGAGATATTATGGAGGGTTAGAGGCGAATAAATCGAGATGCTGAGTCGGTTATTCAGACTGGCTAATTTAAGATGAGTATGGCAGTCTCGTTATTTAGAGGAAGATCGAGGGTACTTTTACTGGATGTTTGATGCACTTAAGGCTATGGGGTGCTGACAAGTGTCGCTTATTGGCAGCCAACAACGCCGACGTTGCCTTTCGTTTGAGAAACTAAAATGTTACGGCGCTGTCTTTGACTCAGAGTCACAGGCACGATCTCAAACCTTAATTGGAGTAAAACCTTGATTTAAAATCTAGATCGCGAGCAGAAGACAGTTTCCAGTGTAACGGCATTCGTAATTTTAGTATTCCTTTTTGTTCGTCTTAATTGTTTCCTGTGACCGTTAGATTTCCGTTATGTTCAACGGGATAAAAAGTAATAATATCAGATGATTGTGTGGATTATGCCGATTGATAGCATTATGCATTAATTAAAATTGTCTTTTCAATTTATTTTGGTAATAGAATTTTTTAGATTATCGTCATTATTGTTTTTTTTTTTTTTTAATTAAACCTTTTATATCTGTATGTATGTTTAAATGTTTTAGCACCTACATTATATTGGATTGAGGTCTTTACATTATATATATTTAATTTAAAATAAATGAATTAGATTGAGCCATGTGCGAATTAAAAATGAAAATTAAGGAATAGTCAAACAAAGTCAAAACAAGAATCGAAAAATAGGAAAGAGGTCTCAAAGAAATCCCCATGAGGTTGAGCATGTATTAAGGTGTGAGTTCAACTCTCCGCAGTAGAAAATTACTCATACAAGCATGATTAGTATTATCAGTTTTGGATTTATGAAGTTGAGTCAGACTATAACTTAATTGGTCTTGAAGGAGTGCGTATGCGGTTTTCATCGTTTAAGCATTTCCTAATTAATTCCCGGTGGGTAAATGCTACCATGATCACACTCAAGTAGAGTAGCCAAAGTTAATCACCATCTCCTACTTTTTTTTTTAATAAAAAAAAAAAAAAAAAAAAGTAGAGGAAGTCTATATCATTTTTCATCTATACTCTTGTGATTAAGTTACCTCAATATCATTTTTCACCAAAATTCTTCATAACTTTGTGCAATAATAAAATAAAGAGAAAACTATAGATTCTCCTTCAAACTATCAATTATGTGAATGTTTTTCCTAAACTGCCAAAAAAAAAAAATGTTAATGTCCATTTCAAGGTTAGCAAAAAGACAAAAATGACCATAAAATCTTTTAATACGACAAAAATATCATTATAAATTCGAAAAATAAAACTAATAAAAAACAAAAAAATTAAAAACCAAGGAGTGTCTGGTTTTTTTTTTTTTTTTTTCCTTTTTAAGAAATCCTAACAAATAATGAAGGTGTTCTTCGGTTGTTTCGTAGATGAGTTGGTAAACGGGTTAGATGGCAAGAAATTCAGTGCCAAATAAAGCACGAGAAAAGGAATTCTTTTTAGGGTGAATCCTAAACACCACACCAAAGAGGAAAAGGTTCCCTTATTTATTGCAAGTAGAATCCACATTTTGTGTTGGAAAGTGCTGCTGCCATCAATATAAATGACAAGCTCAACTTTACCTGGAAAAGATTGTGCTTCTTTTCAACTTAAACATCATCTCTTGCTCTGCTCAAGAGGATTGTCTCTCCCACAATGTCAAGTCACTTAATTCATTCTACCAACTATGCTCTAAATTAATTCGTTTACGACACAAGTATCACCATCATAATTAAGATTTTGGTTCTGTTACCACTATATGCGGCTCTATTCAGACGACCGAAACACTTGTTTGTCTCATTTTTTTACAGTTTGTTTGTAATTTCGCACTATTCGGTTTGAATCTATTGTTAGAGTCCACCCCTTTTTCTTTTTGTTGTTGTTTAGAATATCCCCTCTTCCTTTCAAATCAAGAATGGTAAGGATCCTCTCTTGTAACCCTTTCTCATATTCATTTTTTTTTTTTAAAAAGAGTATCACCATCATAATTGCCATGATATCCTTCAAGATCAGCTTTCGTTATCATAACATTGTAGACGGTTGGCGCCAGGGACGGAACCATGTGGTGGCTTGAGGGGCTAAAAAAAAAAAAATAAAAAAAAACTCTTATAATCTGTTTAAAATTATAATTTTACCGCCTCAATTTTTTATTTATTTTTTATTTTTTAGTTTTGCCTCCCAAACTTTTATTGCTAGTTTCGTCCTTGATCGGTGCTTGCTGTACTCTTGAATTTGCCTACTTAATATAATCATTGTAATTCCGGCAACAAGCAAAAATGGTATGCGAGATATTGCACTGTCAAGCACAAGCATTGGCTTTGTACCATGTGAGAGAGAGAAGTTGAACAACTAGAGAGATTATCCTAGAGAGAAATTTTGACATTAGTTTATGGTGGCTGTTTCTGTTAGTACGTAATAAAAGAACATGTACAGAGCATGTGTACAAGAACACATGGAGGCTGAGTTCTATCATTTCATAACACTAAAGGAAAGCAAATGCATAATTTACAAGAATTCTTTATTTTATTTGAATGAATAGTATCTATTTTACAGTCAAGATTTAAAGTTGGTGTATTTAATTGTGATCTAATTAAGAGATCATGGTATAATCTCCCACCATGGATGCCGGAATTCAATTCAAGTGCGCCGC
>NC_081544.1:7024970-7034597 GCF_901000735.1 Corylus avellana | reverse complement strand
AGGGAGAGGACTTACACTGTCTTGGTGGGAAGGTCTTCGTTATAGTTGGAGCGAATTATCTAGGATTTGGACTGTCGATGTGGTCTTAAGATGCCTTCGAGGGAAGCAAGGCTTTTACTACCTTTAGGGGCAGTAGGTGCCTAATCGAGGAGGTGTTATGATGCCTTCGAGGGAGAGAGAACTTACATCGCCTCAGTGGCATGATGTTTAAGATCTTCACAGAATATTATCGCGAATTTGGACTACTGGTGAGGTCTTAAGATGCCTCAGAGACAGATATGGCTTATATCCCCTCGAGTGGCTGCTGGTGCCAAACTGACGAGGTTTTAAGATGCCTCTGAGGGATAGGACTCATATCGTCTTAGTGACAAGGTCCTTGGGACTGTTGAGGTGATTTACCGAAGATATGGACTATCGAAAGGTCTTCAAACAATTCTAAGGCTGTGAGGGCTTATTTTGCCTCGAGGGTAATATGTGCCTAACCGACGAGCACTTAAGATGCCTATGCAGGAAAGGACTTACACCACCTCTAGGGCACCTTCAGAGAGAATTACTTAGGATTCGGACTGCAAAAGAGGTCTTAAGATGCTTCTGAGGGAAAGAGGGCAGAAGATGCCAAACTAACGAATTCTTAACATGCATTAGAAGGAGAGGACTTACATCTCCTTGGAGGCAAGGTCATGAAGACAGTTGGGGCAACTTATTGAAGATCCAGATTGTCGATGAGGTCTTAGGTTGCTTCTGAGGTAAGGAGGGCTTATACTACCTTGAGAGGCACTCGAAGCCTAATCGATGAGCTCTTAAGATGCCTCTGTGAGAGACGACTTTTCATCGCCTCGGTAGCAAGTTTTTAGGCATCGTTAGATCGAATCATCGAGTATCCGGTTTGCCGATGAGGTCATCGAGTATAAGCCTTGACGAAGGCAAGGCTTATACTACCTTGAGGGCTAGGTGCCTAACCGTCAAAGTGTTAAGATGTTTCCAAGGCAGAGGATTTTCGCTGCCTCAGCAGCAATGAATAGGACTACCGATGAGATCTTAAGATGCCTTCGACGGAGTGGTTTTACACAGCCTTGACGACAAGGTTCTCGGGATTGTCAAAGCGAGGGAGAGGACTTACACTGTCTCAGTGGGAAGGTCTTTGTGATTGTCGGAGCGAATTATCATGGATTTGGACTGTCAATGAGGTCTTAAGATGCCTTCGAGGTAGGCAGGGCTTACACCGCCTATAGTGGTAGTCGGTGTCTAACCGAGGAGGTGTTATAATGCCTTTGAGGGAGAGAACTTACATCGCCTCGGTGGCATGATGTTCAAGACCTTCACACCAAATTATTGCGAATTTGAACTGCTGATGAGGTCTTAAGATGCCTCAAAGGAAGAGAGGGCTTATATCCCCTCTAGGGGCAGCTGGTGCCTAACTGATGAGGTCTTAAGATGCCTCTAAGGGATGGGACTTACATCATCTCAGTCACAAGGTCCTCGAGACCGTCGAGGTGAATTACCGAATATTCGAACTATCGATAAGGTCTTCAAACAGCTCTGAGGCAGTGAGGACTTGTTATATGTGCCCAACTGACGAGCACTTAAGATGCCTCTGCAGGAAAGGACTTACACCGTCTCTATTGCACCTTCAGAGCGAATTACTGGGGATTCAAACTGCAAAAGAGGTCTTATGATGCTTCTGAGGGAGGGAAGGCATAAGGTTCTAACTAACGAATTCTTAAGATGCCTCAGAAGGAGAGGTCTTATGTTGCCTTGGAGGCAAGGTCATGAGCGCAGTTGGAGCAACTTATCGAAGATCCGGGTTGTCGATGAGGTCTCAGCTTGCCTTTGAGGTAGGGAGGGCTTATACTGCGTCGAGAGGCACTCGAAGGCTAATTGATGTGCTCTTAAGATGCCTCCGTGAGAGACAACTTTTTATTGCCTTAGTGGCAAGTTTTTTGGCATCGTTAGAGCGAATCACTGAGGATCTGGTTTGCCGATGAGGTCACTATATGCTTCTGACGAAGGCAAGACTTCTACTGCCTTTAGGGGTTGTAGGTGCCTAACCGACAAGGTGTTAAGATACTTCCAAGGGGGAGGATTTTCACTGCCTCAGCGGCAATGATTATGACTGCTGTTGAGGTTTTAAGATTCCTCCGAGGGAGGTGTAGCTAATAATGCCTTGAGGGAAATAGGTGCCTATTTGACATGGTCTTACAATGCCTTTGTGCTTGAGGATCTGAACTATCAATGAGTTATGAAGGATTTAGACAACTGATAAGGTCTTAAGATGCCTTCAAGGGAAGGTGTGCATATACCGCTTATAGGGGCAGTAGTTGCCTAACTTGCGATATGTTACCTTTTCTTTGAGGGAGAGGACTTACATCGCCTCGACAGCTAGATTCCTTCGCAAGAGATGACTTACTCCCCCCGGCAATAAGGTCTTGGGCATCGTCAAAGTGAACCACTGATGATTTGGTCTCCTAATGAGCTCACAAGATGCCTCCAAGGAAGGGAGGGCTTATACCGCCTCGAGAAGTAGTAGGGGCCTAACCGATGAGGTTTTAGGATGCCTTTGAAGGAGAGTACTTACACTGACTTGGCGCAATGTCTTTGGGGTCTTATGGAAGGCTTATACCATCTTGAGGGGTAGTGGGTGCCTAACTGAATAGGTCTTACGATGCCTTCAAGGGATGAGCAAATACCGTATTGGCTGGCTCGATCAGGGCTCGAGACATGAGGACTTCAATCGCCTTGGAGGCGATGTCTTCGGGACTTCTGAGCTAATTTTAGAGTGAAACAGATAGACGATGGGGGTCTTAAGGTGCCTTTGAGGGTGGGAGGGCATATACTGCTTAGAGGGGCAGTAGGTGCCTATTCGATGAGGTGTTAAGATGCCTTCAAGAGAAAGGACTTACACTGCCTTAGTGGCAAGGTCTTCGGGACCTTTGCACCGAATTACAGAGAATCCCGACTACTGATGGCGTCTTAAGATGTCTTTGAGGGATGGAGGGCTTATATTGCCTCGAGGGGCAGTGGGTTAACTGACGAGTTCTTAAGATGCCTCCGCGAGAGAGGACTTACACTGCCTCAGTGGCAAGGTCTTTGGGAATGTTGGGGTGAATTACTGATGATCCAAACTGCCGAAGAGGTCTAAATTTAGATGCCTTTAAGGGTGGGAGGGCTTATTCCATGTAGATGGGGTATGGTTGCATGTCCGAAGAAGGTTACATTTTACTTATATAGGAATCCAATATGTTATGCTAACCTTCATTGTACGAAGGTTAAAGTGTAGGTATGATGGCATCGTCAGTATGTTATGGTGCTTTGTGTACCGGTATGTTATGGTACATTGTGCACTAGTACATTACATATCACTTGTAAAAAGGGCTTTTGTTATGGTAAGATAACCTCCACCGTATCATATCATATCATATCATATGTTCATATGTATATATAAAAGCCGAATTCTGCATTAGAGAGAGCTTAAAATTTTGACACGTGGAATAAACCCATGTTTTGTAAGAAGTGAGCCGGTTACTAAACCGGTTAGACCGTGATTTTGGTTTTTAACGCAACTGTCCTGTTTTTCTTTTAGCTGGCCATGAGTTTAGGTTCTTGTAACGTGCGTTTAATCCCTGTCCAAAGCAAACGTCCGTTTGGTTTTTTAAGGGAGACTAAACGCGCTCTCACTTTCAATAGGTTTTCTTCCTCCACCAAAGCAAAACCACCATTTAGACTTTCAGTGAGTTTTCATAGAAATCGTTGATTTTGTTAGATTCTTTTCGTTTTGATTGTAATTTAAACTTTCCAAAATGATTTCTCTGCTTATGATTTTGTTCAATTCTTTTTATTTTTGCTAAGAAATGTTTAAACTTTCCGATAATTGCAGCTTCTTGAAGGTGCTTCTCTGTCCTTCTCTCTTATCTAATTCTCTCTTTGTGATTTTGTTCGATTCTATGCAGAAATCCTTATGAGCCCTCTCTCTGACAAGGAATATATGGAGTTTATTCGGTCTGTGGTTTCTGTTTAATCAAGAAGGTTATGTTATACGCAGTTGCTGCAATCCACAAGACCCAGTCCAACGTCGCCTTCATCAACAAAGGTTTCAACTTTCGCTCTTCCTTTATATTATAATCTTAACTATTATTATCCATGTTCTACTTAATACATGTTTCCTAGTTGTCAATTGAATGTGTCAAAACGTTTTTTATTCTTTTATTTGGTTCGTCTGATCTAAATTTTTTTGGTGGGTTTTCTTTTATTTTTTATTGTATTTGGTTTTAGGAATTGTACTGTAGTTTTGTTTAATGGGTTTTCTGTTTTTGTTGAGTCTATTTATAGGCATGTTTGTAAATAGGAATTATTGTATGCAGAATCAATTGATCTGTTACACTTTCAAGAAACTAAAGCGTCATAACACGTTAGTCAACAACTTTTTTTTTTTTCTTGGCAGCCAAACAAGGGCTTATGTTTTGCTTTATCTCATGGTGTTTTAATTCCTTTTCTGATAAGCGAATGCTAGAAACGAGAAAAGAGGTGTATGTTAGCAGATTCTTTGGCATTTGGGGGCTTTTTTTTTTTTCTTTGGTTTGTATCGGTGATCCAATGGTTTCTTTTTTTTAAAAAAAAAAATTAATTCAATGTTTGATTGCTCAGAATATTTGATTTTTAGGAAGCAAAAGTGTCATGACACGTCAATCTACAACATTTTCTTTTCTTGGCAGCCAATCAAGGGTTTGTGTTTTGCTCAATCCCTACATTTGATAATGAAAAGTTTCTTTTTTCTTTTTGTAAGTAATAATCAGTCTTATTAAAAGTATAAAGACGCCCCAAAGTACACTGAGAGTATATAAAATGATCACCTAACTAGAAAGGAAAAAGCGATTTGATAATGCAAAGTTTCTATCTATATTTTGAATACTATACATGGAAAAAAAAATTATGTTATTAAATATTCTGAAATTCCAATAACAAAATTGGTTGAACAACTTGAAATTGAAAACATTTGATTGTTTCTCTTTGGTTTGGCCTTATATATTTAAAAAGTAATTCAACATTCAGATTAAGTTTTTTTTTTTTTTTTGGTAAGTTAGATTATGATTTTTTGGAATGTGAAATCATTGGTGAGAATATTTTGAACTTTTATTTTGCAATCAAATTATTAAAAAAAGCCCACGAGAGCGTGGGTTATAAGCTAATGAGGGTTAATATATGAGTATGATGGTATCATAGAATGAGAATATGATGTAATGAGATGTGGTTATGGTTGAATAGAGTATGCAAAGACATTATGATTTGTATTTAAATGTTTTTTTGCCTCAAAAAGAAATTATCATGAGTCATTTTTACAAAATTGCCACTTGGCATTCATAATCAAACATTGTTAAAATATTTGTGAAAACCTTCTAAAGGGCATGGAATAATGAAATGTCATTTTGAGTATTTTTTAGGGCTTATCTCATAGTTTACTTCTAGGTGATGTTTACTTATTAAGTTGTGTACGTAGATGCTACCCTTTGCACTATAAATGTTTCACAATTTAGCAGGTAATAGATCGAGTTGGAGCTTAAAGTTTTTCAACAAGCTTGAGATTTGAAGTGAGAATTGTATGCTGTTTTATTGTATTTTAGTATTTATGAAATTTCAGTGTTGTATTTTGAGATAGTTGTTACCTTTTATGAATTTTGGGTTGTAATTTATTTAAGAGATGTTTTCGGGTATTAATTATAGCTTAGATAATATTTTTCCGCATTTCGCTATTTATTTCACTTTAATAGGTATTATAGGGTGGTTTTTTGAGTTAATTACGAGATAATTAATTTTAGAAGCACTGCCAATAACTTTGAAGGTTAATTATCCTTGTTAATTAAATATATGGACGTTACATGGTGTCCCCTTGACATCAACACAGTTAGCCTAGTGTGTCACCCATGGTGTCAATACAGTCAAATTAGTTTTAAAAGTTTTAAGAAGGAAAAGAAGGTTTTAAATCGGTTTTAAGGGTAAGTTCAAGTATTGTCTGAGCATGATTTATCTGTGGTATTGATCCAAAAGTTTTGAATATATGTTTGTGATATGAAACTTTATTGACATGATGTGATTTACATGTTTTTAAAGGCAAGGAGTTTGAAATAAAATGGTTTATGAAAAACTCTTTAAAAAATGTTGTTAAATTGGGTACCTGGTAGTTAAGTGAGGTTATACACTTAACAATCCAAAGTTAGGACGGGAAAATAAAAACCCCAATCAACCTAGTGGTTATGTGGGCTTATACGCTTAGCATATTGAAGTTGGTAGAAAGATAAAACACCACCAACCGTGCGGTTAAGTAGCAGTATACACTTAGTACACTCTAGCAGTTAAGTGGAAGTATACACTTAGCTTATGCAAGAATGTGAAAATGTCATGAATAAACATGTTAGTATATGTATTTATGTGATGTATGCGAGAGCTAGATATGATATTTACTGATTGGCGTTTAAAATGATGCTTTTACATTAACATGATATAAATTGTTTTACTGCTTCATATCATGGGATGTGGAGTTATATACCTAGTAAAATAAATGCAAAGAAAAATAAGTTTAATTTTATAATTATGTACATGTCTCTCTCTATTTCATGTGCCTTGCAGAAGCGTTACGTGAAAAATAATATATTTTCCACTATATGGCTTATTTTTAAAGTCGGAGCATTACATGGCACTTAAGAGTTGAAATTGATTAGCCCTCCAGAAGGTCATTTATAAAGTTGTTCGCAATAGGTCATGGTG
This sequence comes from Corylus avellana, assembly GCF_901000735.1. Taxonomy (NCBI): domain Eukaryota; kingdom Viridiplantae; phylum Streptophyta; class Magnoliopsida; order Fagales; family Betulaceae; genus Corylus; species Corylus avellana. The sequence goes on along the minus strand of NC_081544.1, from coordinate 7,027,841 downwards.
ACTCACATAAAAGAGGAGATTGGGAAACCTAGCTCGCTATCTTGTTCGATAGGGGTCCAAACGAGCCATATTACTAATGGTTTTGATGATCAAGTTTTTCTGAAGCTACTAAAAGCATTCATATTGAGCTCTTCAAATAAAAGTTAAATTTGAAGAGAAGAACCCATTTTTTTAAAATTTGAAGAATCACTTTTAAAATGAACTAAATATCAAACTCATCATATCTTCCTCTACTTTAGTTAAATATTATTATTTTCTTTTTTTTTAATTCTTTTTTTTTTTTTTTTTGTTCTCGGTAGATAAAAGAGAAGAAAAATGAATATATAAGATTAAAAATGCGTTCCGATGTGACCAGGTTATATGTTACAAAATCCTAGCTTGGTTCGGACAAGCCTACCTATCCATTCGGGTGCCGTCATTGGAGTTACGCAATTCAAATATTTAATAGGACTAAAGCATTGTATAATTGGCTTGGGGTATTTAAGGATCATTATACACGACTTTCAAGGCTACTAAAGCTGTTTGTGTGAGCTAAGAGAGAACACAATGTTCTAAGCCTCTTCTTCCAAAGCTCTCCTAGAGTATTGTTTAAACCACATGCCAAAACTATTAACCTTTAGCACCGGAGGTCCGAAGCGTAAGAGGAGGTTATATAGAAGATTGGTTAGAGTTTTGGAGCTACTGCGAGGGACAAATGGCTTGTTTCTTTCATATAAGTAAGGTGTTATTTGCAAAGGTTTCGTAAATTGTATTTCTTGTAAACTTAATTTTTTTTAGTGTATTGGTTTCTTGAGTTTGGCTATCCTCATGTATTTTATCTTTAAAGAATTCTTCAAAGAGTTTCACTTTGACACCAAAATCTCGTTCCTTGGTTTGTGATTTATTTGATTTTGATAATTATATATGTGATTGCCTAATTGGTTGTGTTTAATTTTCAAATTTGGTATGCAATTGGTTGAGGAACCATTGGTTTATTTGTCCAAAAGTACACTTTGAACTTGAACTCTTTGGATAAAGAAAGATGGTCAATCCAAATGATGTAATATTCCACAATGAGGTAACTCAATCGGTTGGGATTACGCTTAAATAAAGCGGAGGTCACTAGTTCGAATCACCCTTCCCCCTCTTGTGCGGACATGTCAAAAAAAAAAAAAAAATTCCATAATGAGGTTGACATAAGTAAACTTGGTATAGTATATTACATACGTACAGTTTTCAGAGAATGGGGAGAAGGAAAATGATATAATTTTTTTTTTTTTTGCCAGACATTGTTATATATTTGAATATACACGTGTGTAAAGAATAATTAGCTACTCCCACATTGAAAAGATATTACTAGTGTAAATGTTTAATATAACATAATTGGAGTTAATCTCATTAGCTTAAATTTTTGGGTTAACCGGTGTTTTAATATATTATATTATGGTATCACTGCAAAAACTCTCTAGGATTAAATCTCCCAAATAGTGGTACATATATGATAGTTCGACAAGACAAGTGTTGAGTACATCGTTTATACACAAGTATGAGTGGTTAATATAAAATAATGGGACAGAATTTTCTTCCAAACTTAATTGAAAAAATTTCTTTTAATTTAGTCTATAAAAGTGACATGTGTCCATTTTTTTAATAACATGTGGGGTGCACATGAGTTGTAATAAAACTTATTTCAACTTTGTTTTTACTATTAAAAAAACATGTGATTTTTACATGTTCAAAGGACATATGCCACTTTTATAGACTAAGTTGAAGGAAATTTTTTCAATCCGGTTTAGAGGAAAACTCTGTCCAAATAATTGGGTCCACACTCATTTGCTTACTTTTAGGTTGAGTAGTATCTTAATATATTATATTACAGACTCACTATAGTACTCTCCAATGAGTAAATCTCCACAATAGAAAGATAAATTACCCACATGAAGTGAGTGAATTATAAGGGATTAAGTTACTTACTCGGTAAAACTAAACTCTATAAGAGATTTAAGTTAGTTCATTGTAAATTGATTAGTCTTTTTGATGTAATAGTGAAAATGTAACTAGCGTTTTTTCTAGATTATTACTTTATTCGGTCTACATCAATAAGAGCTTCTTTAAGGTAAATAAGAACTATGGCTAAAAAGGAAAAAAATTATAGAAAAAGAGCAAGGTGCCTAACACAAGAAGGGCAACGTACCAATGGAATGGGAAGGATCAGGTAAGGAGTTTAGGGGAGGTAGAATTTACATTTTGGAGAAGCTATAAATAGCCCAATTTCATACGTTGAAAGAGACATCTTTGTAGAAAATCAGTCCTATCTTAAAAGAATTAAGATGAAGAAGAAAGAAAGCATTCTGATTGCTATTTTAAATATAAATCAAATACTCTAGATTTTATATTCTTATCGAGCAACTTCATGCGGAAAACTATGAAAGATAGAACCCTAAACAAAGTGGAGCCAACATTAGAAAACCATCCTATATAAATTGGAATTAAAGGATTGTTACATCAATGTATTGTTCGAGATATGCTCGGTAAATTACAACATCAAGGAATCCATATCAAGAGAGCTAATAAACACATCATCAAGACAATCTTTTGTAGAGGAATTTAGAAGATTCATACTTGCATCAATCCCTTCACGTTCATCCACTTCATCTCCCTTCATATATAGCTTCAACTTTTGCCTACAAAGCCTCAATTGATCTTCCAACAAACTCCTATTGGACTCGTGTTTCATGACAATCCATTGCAGAGATCCTATCACTTCTTGGTCATATTGCTGCTTCTGCTCGGCCATCCTGCGGTATTGATTGGCTTGCATATCTGTTGAGCTTTTCTCACTTTGAAGGCGCAAAATCATGGCCATTGCCTCCTCAGCTGCCGATGCAGCTG
>NC_081544.1:7003172-7024870 GCF_901000735.1 Corylus avellana | reverse complement strand
CTTCTCTTCTTCTCTTCTTCATCTACTTGCTTCTTCTTTCTTCTTGTTCTGTTCTTCTTCCATATAGCATATACTTTGTTTTTCTTTGATTCTATTCATTTTTGAATAGCTTGACATGGTACCAGAGCCATAATCACAAACTGTGATTTCTCTGCGTATTCTGGTCCATCTTCAATGGTAGAAAATCAACCACACAATCATAATATTTCTAACAATCCCTTTTTTGATCCTTTTGAAAACACTCATCCCATTGATCCATCTAGCCCACTCTTTCTTCAAAGTGGTGATAATCCTGGACTTTTGTTGGTTCCTCAGCCACTCATAGGAGAAAATTATAGCAGTAGGAGCCGTGCTATGCTTGTTGCTTTGAGTGCAAAGAACAAGTTGTGCTTCATTGATGGTTCACTGCCAAAACCATCCATCTTTGAGAGTTATTACAATGCATGGGTTCATTGTAATGATCTTGTAGTTTCATGGATCTTAAACTCGATCAGTTTCCAAAGAAATCTATCCTACTGTGATTTACATCACTTCTTCTGAAGATATGTGGCTGGACCTCAAAGATAGATATTCTCAAAGGAATGGTCCTCAGATTTTTCTGTTGCAGAAAGCTATTTCAGTAGTTGCTCAAGAGAATTACACTGTAAGTCAGTACTATACTCGCATCAAAACTCTTTGGGAAGAATTAAACAATTACAAGCCCATCTTTATATGCAATTGCTGCCATTGTGTTGTATGCAACCCATTCTTGAACTTTTTAGTCAAGAACGTGTCTTACAGTTTTTGATGGGCTTGAATGACTCTTTTTCTGTTGTTAGAGCTCAGATTCTATTAACATCTCCTCTTCCCTTGATTAATAAGGTTTTTTCTCTTATCATTCAAGAAGAAAAACAGAGGGAAATATCTGTGAGTTCTATTAGTCATGATACCTCTTCTGCCTTAATGACTAAATCAGCCTTGTCCAAACCTTCTCCTTCAATTCATCCTGGACCTGTTGCATATATGACCAAAAATTCACCAGGGCCTAGGTTTTTTAAGCAAAACTATAAGAAAGATCGTCCCACGTGTTCACATTGTGGAGTAGCTGGTCATACTGTTGAAAAATGCTACAAAGTTCATGGTTATCAACCTGGTTTTAAGTTCACTCGAACCATACCAGTGTCACATTCAGCCAATCAAGTGCAACTGCAAGGAACTGACCTTAGTGGTCCTCTTTCTCATGCTCCACAGTTGAGCAATTCCATTCAATTGAATGATTCTTCTCAGTTGAGCAGTCCTCAGTTGAGTGATTCTCAGTTGTCCATGATTTCTGCTCAATGTTAGCAACTGATGAATTTACTGAATCAGCATCAATACCCTTAATCATATGCCAACTCTGTTGTTGGTACTTCAGGTATACTCAATCCTAAGCATTCTATTTTTTCTGCATATGTTAATATAGCTTCTCATTCAAATCAGAAAAATCATTCTTGGATTATAGATACTGGAGCAACTGATCACATGATCAGTAGTTCATCTATGTTTACCACCATCACTGCTACTGTATCCACTCATGTTAAACAACCTAATGGTTCAATAGCTACTATCACACACATTGGGACTGTTACAATCTCAGAAACTCTTACACTAACTGGAGTTTTATGTGTTCCTTCTTTCACTTTCAATTTGATTTCAGCTAGTAAACTCATAAAGTCTTTACATTGTTGCCTTATATTTCTTGCTGGGTATTGTTTTATACAGATTTTACACAATTGGAGAACGATTGGGGTGGGTGAAGAAGTGGCTGGTTTATTCTATTTGATGCAAGCAAACAAGGTTTCAGTCAATGCATCTGTTTTAGTTCCTTGTATTCCTTCTTTTTTCAAACATTTGTCTTTTAGTTCAATAAAGGACCCCTCATGTGATCTATGGCATTATAGATTGGGGCATCCTTCTCAGTCTAGAATAAGGTTGATACAGTCCATTGTTCCTTCTATTTCTTGTAAACAAGATTCTGTTTGTCCAATTTGCCCATTGGCTAAACAACACAAATTACCATTTCCTGTTAGTAGTTCTTTTTCAAAGTCTGCTTTTGATTTACTTCATTGGGATGTATGTGGTCCTATGGCCACCAATTCTCTTAATGGATCCAGATTTTTTCTCACTATTGTAGATGATTACACACGGTTCACTTAGGTCCATTTGATGCAACATAAGTCTCAAACTTCTTCAATCATTCAATCCTTTTCTAATATGGTTCAAACTCAATTTCAAACTAAAATCAAATGCATCAGATCAGATAATGGTACTGAATTTCACATGAGAGATTTCCTTTCTGCCCAAGGCATTATTCATCAACTAAGTTGTGTAGAAACCTCACAACAAAATTCTATGGTTGAAAGAAAACACCAACACCTTTTGAATGTAGCTAGATCTTTAAGATTTCAGTCCAACCTTCCTTTACCTTTTTCGGTTGATTGTGTTTTAACTGCAGCTCATATTATCAATAGGATTCCAGCACCTCTTCTATCCAATAAATCTTCATATGAACTCTTATTTTATGTTGTACCATCTTATTCACACCTCAAAGTGTTTAGATGTTTAGCTTATGTTTCAACTTTGTCTCGAAATAGAACAAAGTCTGATCCAAGAGCTACTCCTTGCATTTTCATAGGTTATCCATATGGCATGAAAGGACATAAGTTTTTTAATCTTCATACTCATTCTGTTTTCATTTTTCGAAATGACATATTTCATGAAACCATATTTCCTTATGCTTCTTCTTTAGGTCATTCTCACCTTCAATGCATATGCATGATACTGTTTCCTCCTCTATTCCTTTTCCAATGCCTCTTGACACAGGATTTTCTGATTCTATACCATCAAACATCCAACCACCTCCTATTGTTCCATCACCAAACCACAATTCTGCAGAAATTTCTATTCTTCCTTCTGTAGATATCATTTCACCTATTCATTCTAAATCTGTAGAAATTTTACCTTCTCATTTTGCAGACACAACTTCACATTCTGATTCTGCAGAACATTCATTTTCTCCTTCTGCAGATACCACTTTCCAGGTTCCTAATTCAACATCTTCTCCTATTCTTAGAAGGTCAGATAGGATCAAACACAAACCTAGTTACTTGCAAGATTATCATTGTAAACTGGTTTCTGCTTGTTCATCTCAATTGGCTTCAAATGTTGACAACTCAGGTAAACCTTATCCATTGTCCAATTTCATTTCTTATGATAACCAGTCTTCTTCTCATAAGCATTTTTGTCTTTCTATCTCATCTCAACCTGAGCCTAAATTTTATCATCAAGCTGTTAAGAATCCACTTTGGTGTGAGGCTATGAGAGCTGAGATTAAAGCATTGGAGGAAAATAAAACTTGGGTAGTAATTGATTTGCCTTCTAATAAACATCCCATTGGTTGCAAATGGGTCTATAAGGTGAAGTACAAATCTGATGGAAGTATTGAAAGGTACAAGGCTAGGTTGGTAGCTAGCTAAAGGGTACACTCAATGTGAAGGGTTGGATTTCCATGAGACTTTTTCACCTGTTGCTAAGATGACTACTATTAGATGTTTACTGGCACTTGCAGCAGCAAAGGATTGGGTTTTACATCAATTAGATGTGAACAATGCATTTTTGCATGGGGATATAGATGAAGAAGTGTACATGTCTATGCCTCCTAGTTTTGGCACTAAGGGGGAGACAAATTAAAGGTTTGTAGGTTAACTAAATCTTTAAATGGATTGAAGCAGGCATCTAGGCAATGGTTTTCAAAATTTTCCACTGCATTGATTGAGCTTGGTTTTACACAGTCCAAGGCAAATTACTCCTTGTTCACTCGACTCAAAGGATCTTCTTTTATTACTTTGTTGGTTTATGTTGATGATGTAGCTATTGCAAGCAATGATCCATAGGCAGTGTCCTCTTTCATTAATCTTTTGAATGACAGATTTAAGTTGAAGGATTTAGGGCCTTTGAAGTACTTTCTTGGTCTTGAGATTGCTAGGTCTACAGAAGGACTTTCTGTTTGCCAAAGAAAGTATGCTCTTGAAATCCTAGAGGATTCAGGTTTATTGGCTTCTAAACTTGTTAAATTTCCTATGGAACAAAATTTGAAACTCTCAAAGGATGAAGGTGATCTCCTTTCAAATTCCACAAGCTACAGAAGATTAGTTGGCAGGCTGCTTTATTTGACAATTACAAGACCAGACTTAGCTTTCTCAGTTCAAATATTGAGTCAGTTTATGGACAAGCCACGGCAACTCATCGAGTCCTGAGATACTTGAAAAATTCTCCTGCTCAAGGCCTTATTTTCTCTGCCAAGTCAGATTTTCACCTTAAGGCTTTTTTAGACTCAGATTGGGCAGGTTGTTTGGATACCCAAAGGTCTATCATTTGTTTTTGTGTGTTTATTGGTGATTTACTTGTGTCTTGGAAATCAAAGAAACAACAGACAGTGTCAAGATCATCTGCTGAGGCAGAATACATAGCTCTAGCTTCCACATGTTGTGAGTTGGCTGCTCTTCTGTTTTGTTACGGTCAATCAGCCCTTCATATTGCTGCAAATCCAGTTTATCATGGAAGGACCAAGCACATTGAAATTGACTGCCATTTAGTTCATGAGCAGATACAACTTGGACTCATTTGCACTCTTCATGTTACTTCCCAAAATCAATTAGCAGATATCTTCACTAAAAGTCTTGGTTTCAAGGATTTTTACAAATTGCTGTCCAAGATATTTGTAAAGGATATTTATCATCCTTCACATCCATCTTGAGGGGGAGTATTAACATGTGTATAAACTAAATAAACGAACTTTTTTTTGTTAGTAAGTTAGTTAGTTTAGTTAGCTTTAAGTTCAAGTTGTTAAACTGTTTTTAAAATTTCAGTTGCTTCATTGGAAGCTTGTATATAAGCTTTCTTGCTTCTGCTTGTAATCTACACGAGTTTATTATGCTAATGAAGAACTTCTCTTCTTCTCTTCTTCATCTACTTGCTTCTTCTTTCTTCTTGTTCTGTTCTTCCATATAGCATATACTCTGTTTTTCTTTGATTCTATTCATTTTTGAATAGCTTGACAAAGCATTTCAGACGGGAAGATTTTACTGATTTTTCTCATCTCTAAAAAGTCTGTTCATGTTGTGATGATGCAGACATTTTTCGGCTTGATCTTGTCTGACTCTCATGGATTAAGGTGGAGAGCCTTCAAGATCGAACAATATTTCTGGGAAATAATTGTTGTGTGTCAGTCTATGCTAGCAAAGTGGGATGCAGGAGGAGTTGTCTATATTTTAACTTCACCCACAATGCAATTGATGCTTGGTAGTTGTATGACATGGGAAGCTGCAGCATCTTGCCAGGGTGGAGTGACAGCAATTATGAGACAAAATCTCCAGTTTGGTTTGAAGCAGAAATGGATGACTAATTTTCTGAAGAGAAAAGTATTTTGCTATAAGTTTTCAGATTTCGATGCTTTTATGTTCTTCAATTGCTTCACCTCTTAAAGGGTAGCAGTTGATTTGAATAAAGAACTAAATTGTACTGAGGGTTTCTTTACAACTCGGCAGAAGCCAAAAGCATTTCAAAACTACAAACAAATACAGAGAAACATCTATCTATGCAATTTGTTATTTCTGCCTATACAACTTACAATGAGAAACATCACCAAAACTAAAACAGATGAACAAACTTATCTGAGTTATCAACACAATTTAACCAAAATTTCAAAACACAAGCTCTGCTGCAGCTCCATTGAAACAACAAGAAGTTACAGCCAAACCAGTAGCATTACACCAGGACAGAAACAAGAATACCCCATTTGGCAGAGAGAGTTTGATTTTTCTCTACTATACACAAAATTTTCTTTCCAGATCAAAGATCTTCTGAAGCAATTTCTCCTCTGCACTCAACTGATTCCAGAAACCAACAAGAATTTTACCAATGTTGCTGAGATTAAGGAAAGAAACTACCTTCTAAGACAAGTCTTGGCTGGTCCCCCTGACTAGTAAAAGAATCCAAGAAATTGTTTTTAAATTAAAGCAAGCTACAATATGAATCATTATCACTTGTTTGTAACATCGCCTGTAAAAGTGAAGGAGCCTTGCGTGGAAGTCGTTTCTCCAGGGGCATAATACATGGGTACAGGCATATGAGATGGAAGGCTTGGCAATGGGGCTTCAAAATTAAGAACCTGAATTGCCTGCCTTATAGAAGGCCTTGATGTGTGATCTGGATGTGCGCACCATAGCCCAACACTCATCAAACACTTCATCTCCTCCTTGTCATACTCCCCATTTAGCGTGTCATCGGCTGCGTCCAGAAGCCTTCCCTTTCCATAAAGCTCCCACACCCAATTGACCAAACTAATTTTTGACTCTTCTTCCTTATGCTCCACTACTCTTCTCCCACAAGCGATCTCCAACACCACCACCCCAAAGCTAAAAACATCTGATTCCTTGCTAGCTTTGCTTGTGATAAAACACTCCGGAGCCATGTAGCCCATCGTCCCGGCCAAGGCCGTCGTCTGCGAGCCAAGGCCGTGGTCGACAAGCCTCGCTAGACCGAAGTCACCAAGTTTTGCTTGGAAGTTTGAATCTAACATCACGTTGCTTGATTTGATATCTCTATGCACCACGCATTGCTCCCATTCCTCGTGGAGATAGAGCAATCCGGAGGCTAACCCCTGAACAATTTTGTATCTCACTGGCCATGAGAGATGACTTTTCTTGCGGAACAAATGATAATCTAGGCTTCCATTGGGCATGAACTCGTATACAAGTAGGAAGCTATTCCGCCTTTGGCTCCAACCGACGAGTTGAACCAAATTCCGGTGCCTCAGACGACTAATGGCATTCACCTCTGAAACATACTCCTTTTTTCCCTGGTTAGAGCTGCTAGATACCTTCTTGACTGCAATTTCCATGTTTTGTTCCGCCAAGAAACCTCTGTAGACGCCTCCAAAACCTCCTTGACCAAGCTTCCCTTCATCCGAAAAGTTGTCAGTTGCCACGACCAATTCCTTGTAGGCAAACCTTTTTGGTCCGGTTCCTTGTATTAACACTTCATCCATGGGTTCTAGAATGCCTGCTTCTTCATCTTCATCTTCGTCTTCTTCTACCGCATCCTTTCTTCTTCTATTTCTCAGTAAAACCCAAAAGATAAAACTTATCCCTGCAACCAAAAGCACCAGTACTCCTATTATTAATCCTATCACCAACCCTATCTTAGAATTCCCTGCAGTTGGAGTTGCAGTTGGAGTTGGAGTTACAGTTGGAGTCTCAGACAGATCCAAAGTAGAACTAAAGTTCCAACTTCGGAGAACTTGAAATGGGACTGCTTCTCCAGTCGATGCTGAGAAGCCCACAATCACTTTTTCCGAGAGAAAAGAACTCAAATTTACATTATAAGTGAGATAAAAGAAATAGTTTGCTAGCCTAGGAACATCTGGGTCTTGTAACAATACATTGAGATCCTTGGTGGTTCCATCATATGAGACAGTTGCAACATAAATGTCCCCAGAGGTCAAAGGAGAATCCCAAGTACGGTTAGTCTTGGAGACAATGGAGTTAACGTTAATACCAACATGGTTATCATCAGGATCCCACTCATCTTGGTACGTATCAAACTCCACGGCTACCATCCGATTCGATGAATTCCCGTTGGTGCTCTCATTGAAGAGACCCAACCAACCTCCAAAAGAATTTTCAGGAGCATCCAAAGAATCTTCTGAAGCTATAAAGAATGCAATGCCACCAGATCTTACGTTGGAACTAACATTTCTGATTACGAACTCAAAAGAAGTAGTGAAACTTGTTGTAACTTTTGTGATGGGATCCCAGAGAGGGATGGGTTGGTTATAGTAAGCTCGGCCTGTGGCATTAAATACGTTGGCAGCAACCTGATTATCGGTAAGTAGAATTGACAAGAGCCCATCAACTTCGGCTTTTTTAGCGGTGGGAACAAGTGTGATATTGGTACTGTTGTCATTGGTTGGGAAGTTGGGGAAGGAGAAGTTTATGGTGGAGGAGGTGAAACTGAAACAGAAGCAAGAGAAGAAGATAAGAAGATAGAGGAAAGAATTATACAAAGATTGTTGATAATCCATAACCGAGAGGAGAAACTGATGGTTACAATAGGAGTTATGAGAGATAGATTGTATAATTTACTTGGCTTCATATATTCTACTGGTATGTACGTGCTTATGTTTTTGTTCCCAGCTTGCGCGTTTGACCATGGCTGAAAATTATACGCGGTTGGACTGGCTGTAAAGTTTGGACTTTGAACCCTTCATATATATATATATATATATATGCATGCTAATTTAATTAGACCGTTGAAGCAATTAATAATTTAATAGTGTTTTGACGTTTAATAGCATTTATATATATAAACATTGACTAATTCTATACGCTAAATTCATGTACATGTACAATTGCCCTACAATTAGATGATGTTATAGTAAAAATCAACTCTTTAATCAACATTTGATATTTTTTTTTTTTTGGGTACGTAACTTCACTGAAGACCCTTGAACTTTCACCTGATTTAACAAACCCTCCATAAACTTCAAAATCTCTCAATTTAGTTTTCTGAACTTTCAATTGCTCTCAATTTGGATCATTCCGTCAGATTTTAAACATTACATGACGTTTATGCCGCTGACTTTTGTATAAAATTCAAACTTCCAAAATGTTTTTTTTTTGTTTTGTTTTTAAATTATTTAAAAAAAAAAAACGAAAATTAGGGATGTTTTGGTCTTTTTTGTATTTTTAACAGCTAAAATTAACGGAGGGGTTCACATTGAGAGCAATTGAAAGTTCAAGAGTCCAAATTGAGAGTTTTAAAGTTCGGGGAGGGGGAGTTTGTCAGTTCGGGGAGGGGGAGTTTGTCAAATCGGGTGAAAGTTTAGGGGTCTTCAGTGAAATTACCCATTTTTTAAAAATTATTTTATTTTATTTTTTTATTATTTATTTATTTTTTACAAGTGTTGATTTTTATTGCTTCTATGTGTTGTACAAGCCCTGCCATATATACACATACGTGTTGCCCAATATCTCATTAGACAACCACTACTGATCATGATACATGTACATATATATGGTTCAGGAGCAATTGCATGCGCGCTTGGAGTCCAAAGAAGCAATCATCTACTACATTGTTATATGCTGAAGCAAAGAATATTCTTGTAACTTCAATAGTTTGTCAAGTTGTTTGGCTAAGAAAAATTTTAGAAGACATGCAGAGGAAGATACAAATCATGAGCAGCTTGCAGATATATTCACAAAACCCATTCTTTCAAATAAATTCATTCAATTTAGAGATTTGTTAGAAGTTGTAAACATTATGCATTAATAAACAGATTAAGTGGGTCATTGTTTTTAGGAGTGAATGTTTGAGGTGTAGTCTATTTAAATGTTTTACTCTATGAATTATTCAGATCAGATTTATCCACAGTATCTCTGATTTCACACGTGATATCTTAGTTTCTATTTTATTCACTTTGTTTTACCTCTCTCAACCTAACCGTTGTAGATCGAAGACTAATGCTTCTGCATCTGTCATCTTTTTAATTTTTAACATCCTGCAAAATAATTTTGAGGAGTACCCGAAGAATCTATATATATTCTGAAGTTATAAAGAATGCGATGCCACCAGCTGGTGAAATTTGATTACGAACTCAAAAGAGGTGGTGTAATAATCCATAACCGAGAGGAAAAGCTGATGGTTACAATACCAGTTGTACTTGGCTTCATTTCATTTATGTTTTGTTTCCCAGCCTGCGTGTTTGACCATGGATAAAAATTACGGCGGATGGACTATATATGTACATATGTCTAAGGGTGGATCGATGGCTGTATTGTTTGGACTTTGAAACCTTCTATACAATTCCATTTCCTTCTTTCAAACTTAGCATACGTGTTGATGCAATATTTTGTTTACTTTACCTTATATAGGTGCAAGATTGACAATCTTTGTAACGTTATAGGGAGAAACGCTAGATATCATATTTGAGCGTGATCGTACTAGCATCTACTCGTTGGGAGCCACACAGGAGGGGTCTAGACGGTGAAAAAATTATCTGACGTTTCTTCAAGTCCGACTAAGCCATAGCCTAACCTAGCCGTACCAGACAATCAATAAAAATTCAAGGCAGTTAATACTAATTAAGCATATGTGAAAATTTTTCATTGCGGAAATTCAAACTCACCTCCTAGTACATGCCCTAACCACTTCGAAAATTTTCTTGGGCCATTGAACCACTACTCTTGATGGTGTCTTAAGGCCACTTAACCACCACCTAGATGCAAATATAATGGCGTTTTGATTTATTTTAATTTAAGTAATACTACACATATTCTCACTTCCTTATGCAATACGAAAACTAAATATAAAAAAGTGTGTGTAGCATTACTTATGAGATTAGTCTTTGACGTTTAATAACTTTAATTTATATAAATTAATCAAAAAATAATTGGACTTTTCTTCTGTGGTCATTGGTGCAATTCAATAACTAGACGGAGTTTCCTTTCCGGTTGGGAATAGCACAACCAGTACTGATGTTCACACAAAAGTATTTATTCCAATTAATGGTTTCGATACTTTATTATTCTAAAGTATTTAAAATGAGGAACAACTATCCCTACATTATCTGTTGGGAATAGCACAACAATTGACATTCAAACAAAAGTCCTACAAGTACTCCATCTTCCAAGTCTATTTCCCTCATGGGATTATGTCGAATTTATGAAATTAATTTATGAACTATTTTTTTTTTTAATCCTGCATTTTCTAAGTTAAATTTACATACCTGTTGTTTTGCAAGATTTACATTTTATATTTGTCTAATAGAAATTCTTTTTGGTTCCCCGTCTTCATCTGCTTATGAGGATTTTGAATTGCTTCATATGACGTAATTAATTAATATAAATAGTTAAAAATAGTCATTTCACATATTAAATGAGACTAATGGTTTGCAGAAAGTTTGATACCATAGTAGCATTTAAAACGTAAATCCATGCTAATGGGTTCCATGGGATCAGGATCCCCTCGAATTAGAGTGGATCTCAAATTATCTCTAATCACCAATTTGGACCGTTCATTTTCATTCAACATTCCAAATTGATCTAGTAAAATAAAATATTAAACTATTATTTAAATTTTAACAAAATAAATCAAAATAATAATAATATATATATATTTTTTTTTAAAAAAAAAATAGCGTGAGAAATGGGGTGGCTGGCCAGCCACCCCTGCTAAGAGCCTGGGGTGGCTTCGGCCACCCCATGGCCCTTGGGGGTGGTTTAGCCACCCCAAGGACCAAGTAAAAAAAAAAAAAAAAATAGCCTTTGGGGGTAGCCGGACTGCCCCTGAGGGCCAAGGGCTGGCTTCAGCCGTTCGAAGCCACCCTAGGCTCTCAACAGGGGTGGCCGAGTTTTGACAACATGATAGGGTCTCGATGGTGTCCTGACAATGTCTAGGCCAAGTTCTAGCGTTGTTCGAATAGAGTCCAGTAAGGTCCCGACAGTGTCTTAATGAAATCCTGGTAGGAGTTGGTCGGCTCCCGTCGAAGTCTTGGCCAGGTTACGATAGTGTCCCGATGAAGTCCCGAGAGTATCCAGGACAGGTCCCCACAAAGTCTTAGTTGTTTGAGAATAAGAAGTTCAAACTCGGAAAAGTTTATAGTTAAAAAAAAAAAAAAAAAAAAAAAAATCATAGAATTTTATGAAAATTAAAGAAGCTTTTTCGGCCAAATCGAAAATGTTTTTTGTTGACTATTATTTTCTATTGCATCAAACACCGAAAAATACAAAAATCTTTTTACCTTGAAACAAACAGAGCTTAAATGAAAGCAGTCACAATAGAGTTGAAAAGCTGATTAAAAGGACTATAATTTTGTATTTCATGAACAATTTTTAATTTCAATGTTTATTAGGTCAAAATAGATTGTCAATAAAAATATGAAAATCTAGTTCGAAAATCTCGCTTGAGTCTTACTTGAGTGAACTTACGAATAATTGAGATACATAAACTTCACTCAACGCTTGCGCAACTTTCGCTCCAGCAAATTTGCAAATAAAGCCTAGTTTTAATTTTTCTTTTAGAATTGCATCACTAACTTTTATTTAAGCACCATAAGGCTAGCAGGTCAACTAGTTTCCTTTTATTATCAGTTTTGTCAATAAGAATTCTCCAAAGAAAGTGTTTTTTTTCTTTAGTTTTCAAATAATTTTAAGTATTCCCTAAAAGAGTTCTTAGAGAACGTGATTTTACGGAATGATTTGTCCTGCTTTCTCATTAAGATTAAATAGAACAGAAAATACAATTATAATCCATCACCAATTTTGATAACATAAGTTGATGTGAATTCAAAAACTAATAGCATAATCCTAACATAAGACTTAATACTAATCTAAAAGTAATAACAAGAGAACAAGAGAAGTAGAATGCAAACATATGACTTAAAGAGTTGTTTGTTTGCATTAGAAGTAAGTTTGAATTAGAAGAAAGAGATGCAGTAAGACTAGAAGACTTTAGATGATTGCGTGTGTGATCGATCGCACTACTAGAAACTTTTGCCTTGTAGTGAGTGCGCTCGATCGCACTATCAGAGGGTTCAGGATGCGCGTGTGCGATTGATCACACTACCATAAACTTTTGCCTTGTAGTGAGTGAGCTCGATCGCACTATCAGAGGGTTTAGGATGCGTGTGTGTGATCGATCGTACTATCGGAAACTTTTGCCTTGAAGTTAGTGCGGTCGATCGCACTACCAAAGGCTTCAGGATTAGTAGCCGTTACATGTGCGCTCGATCGCTCAGAGGAACTGTGATCGATTGTAGTAACAGAAACTTCAGGTACTTCTTCAAGTACTTCATTAGCAGTATGTTTAACATGCCCCCTCAAGCAAAAAGGGGATGGAATCACTTGAAGCTTGGATTTAAGATAAAGGAATCGAGTTGAAGATAATCCTTTGGTAAAAACATCTGCAATTTGGTCAGCTGTGGAGATGAAAGATACTATGATGTCTTGGTTGAGAACTTTTTCTCTGATGAAGTAATAATCAACTTCGATATGCTTTGTTCTAGCATGATAAACTGGATTGGCAACCAAGGGTAGTGCACTTACATTGTCACACAAAACAACTGGAGCCTTTGGAAGAGGAATCTGTATCTCTTGAACTAACATTCGTAACCAAAATAGCTCAGTAGTAGTAATTGCAAGTGATCGATACTCAGCCTTTGTGCTTGATCTTGAGACCACATGTTATTTCTTTGAACTCCAGGAGATTAAGCAATTACCAAGGAAGATTGTAAAGCCAGAAGTGGATCTCCTATCATCTGGACATCCAACCCAATCAGAATCACAAAAGGCATTCAGTTGAAGGTTTGTGCTGGAGTAAAACAAGCCATGGTGGAGGATGTTCTTGAGGTATCTGAGAACTCTCTTAACTGTTGACCAGTGAGTAACAGTTGGATGATGCATATGTTGACAAAACTGATTCATAGAAAAGGCTATATTAGGTTGAGTTAGATTGTAGTATTGGAGAGCTCCTACTACACTTCTATATTCAAAAGGATCAAGCAGGGACTCTCCATTCAATCTGGACAATTGAGAACCAGATGAGCATGGGGACTTTGTAGGCTTTGCTTCAGTCATCTTGGTTCTATGGAGGATGTCAGTAACATATTTTGCTTGGCAGAGATGAAGCCTTGTAGAGCTTCAAGTAACCTATATGCCAAGAAAGAAACTTAGAGAGCCTAAGTCTTTAATAGGAAATTCCATTTGCATTTGCCCTATAATCTTAGTAATCAACTGAGGATGTGTCCTTGTGATAATTATATCATCCACATATATCAACATAAAAACTTTAATGTTGCCAGTGAGAAAAATAAATAAAGAAGTGTCAACTAGAGATGCAGTGAAGCCTATATCAAGTAAGTAGCAAGACAATCTATGAAACCAGGCTCTAGGGGCTTGTTTGAGACTATAGATTGCCTTTTGCAGTTTGCACACCATTTTAGGATTCTCCTTGTCAACAAAACCCTTTGGTTGTTCCATATACACTTCCTCATTGAGAGAGCTATGAAGGAATGCATTAGAGATGTCCAACTGTCTAATCACCCAGTTGAAATGGACTGCCAGAGCTAGTATAATTCTAATGGTGGAGGGTTTTATGAGTGGACTAAAAGTCTCAGTGTAATCAACTCCAGAGGTTTGTTCAAAACCCTTTGCAACTAGTTTAGCTTTAAATCTGTCTACTGCACCATTAGACTTCCTCTTGATCTTATACACCCATTTGTTATGAAGAACATGTTGATGAGGTGGCCAAGGGCACAAAGTCCATGTTTTGTTGGAGAGAAGGGTAAATTTAAGATTCATGGCATCTTGCCACCTGGGATCAAGAGTAGCTTTACTATAGCAAGTTGGTTCTGACTCAGGTAACATAGTATGAAAACTAAGTAGTGGATACTTAGAGGAGAACATCTTGTAGTCAGAAAAGGTTTTAGGATTAAGGTTTCCTGTTCTAGACCTGGTAGTCATTGTGTGAGATGGCCGAAGAGAAGATTGGGTTGCAGTTATTGAGGTAGGGTTTGGTTCTATAGAAGTGGATGATGGTTGTTCTATTGAGGGTGGATTTGATAGAAGATGTGACCTAGATCTAGTAAGCATAGGATGTGATGGCTGAATAGCATGAGTTGCTGGAGAAACAACAGGTTCTTCATCAGGTATGGTTGGTGTAGTAGGTGATGATTCTGTAGTGGGAGTAGGTTGAGTTGCAAAAGGAGTACCTGCAGTTAGACTTGGGCAGGGATTAGTATTGAAAGTAGATAAATTAGTTTAAGGAAATGGGGAATCACCTTTTGCATGCAGCTTGGAAGGAAATTGTGCAGTTGCAAGATCCTTAGTTGGAAAAGAAGTCTCATCAAACACAACATGTCTTGAGAGGTAAGCTTTGTTTGTAACTGGATCAAGACATTTATAACCTGCATAGTTGTAACCTAAAAAGATACAAGGCTTAGATCGATACTCAAGTTTGCGAGCATTATAGGGCCTGAGTAATGGGTAGCATAAGCAGCCAAAGACTCTAAGTCTTTGGTAGTCAGGGGCTTTAGAATAAAGTTTAGAATAGGGAGACATATTTTGGAGAGTGGGGGTAGGCAACCTATTAATGACAAACACTGCAATGAGAAAAGAATCAACCCAATATTTATTTGAGAGGTGAGAGTGGGCTGATAAGGTTGAACCGGTTTCAAGAATGTGTCTTAGTTTTCTTTCGGCAAGACCATTTTGAGGGGAAGTATAAGGGCAGCTTTTTTTATGCTCAATTCCATTGTTTTTTAGGAAAGTTTGGAAGAGATGGGACGTGAACTCTCCTCCGCCATCAGATTGGATTGCTTTAATGGATGTAGAGAATTGTTTTTCAACTAGAAGTTTAAACTTGAGGAATGCATCATAGGTTTTTGATTTTGTGTGTAGGGGATAGATCCATGTGAATCTTGAAAAATCATCCACAAAGGCTATATAATATTTGTATCCATTGATTGACAGTACTAAAGAGGTCCAGTTCTCAATGTGAATAAGTTGAAGAGGAAATAAAGAGACACAGGTAGATGGAGAAAAAGCTTGTTTCTTACTTTTACCCAATTGGCAGGAACCTCAAAGCAAATTTTTATTGAAAGTTGAATTTGAAACATAATTTGAATGCGAAAGAGGTAAATTGTTATCTCGAACAACTCGAGTAACTACATCATTAGATGGATGACCTAACCTAAAGTGCCATACTAAGGATGATGTTCTTATTCCCAATAAAGCTATAAAAGACTTGTTGCTGTTGTGAGACTTCCTGCCCAGCTTGAGAGGATACATGCCATTCTCACTCTTCCCTTTCAAGAGGATTGCCTTTGTCTGAAGATCAATGATAAAAAAAATGAGATGAGGTTAGAATAAAGTAGTAGGAATTATCTACACAAAAACGTTGAATTGAGACTAGATTTGCAACCGATTCAGGACAATGTAAGAGATTGTTCAGTTTAAAACTAGAACTAGAATGAGGGGATTGAAGAGTGGTAGAACCAGAATTTGCTATGGTAAGAGTTGTGCCATTCCCATCTGCAACAGTGTCATGTTGTTGAAAAGGTTCCTGAATATTAAGGTTCTCGAAGTCTTGAGTAATATGTGTGTTGGCTGCATTGTCAGCAAACCATTGAAGGTCTTCAAAGGCATTGTTGGATTGAACCACCATTGCTACCAATTGAGGAGGAGGGTGTCTTACTTGATAGGAGTAATCCATCCTATAGTAGCAATGCTTGGTGATTGACTCTTCCATATATTTGACATGGCATGCGGGATGGCTGACTAGTGCCAGGAGTTGGCAACAAAGCAAGTGCATTATTGTACCTTTGAGTAGGAGCATAAGTAGAAGTGTTGTACCTTGGAGCAGGGGAATAAGGAGGCCTTGGACCAGGAGGCCTATTGTACCTTGGAGTTGTGGTGGATGCAGGAGTAGCAATACTGAATGCAAGGGCAGCAGTAGAGAATTTGGTAGTGGGTGGTCTAGCACTGATATTTCTGGGAGTATACCCACCACGGTTCTTGGATGATTTCTGACGTTGTTTCTATGTAAACAAGGCAAAGGTTGAAGTGTCAACTGTTGAGGCTTGCTGTTGATTGATCAATGTTTTATGATTGATGAGTTCTTCTTGGAAATCTTCAAGAGAGAGTTGTTTCTCTCAAGTTAGGAGGGAGACAGCGGTGACAAGCTGTTGAAGGAGGGATTGAGGTCATTGAGAAGGAATGAGATTAGGTCCTCATCAGAGATAGGTTTTCCCAAAGCAGCTAGTTGATCAAACCAAACTTTGGCTGATTGAATGTAGTCTGAGCAAGTCAAGGAGCCTTGATGAAGACTCAGTAATTGTCTTTTGAGATTGGCAATTCGAGACCTAGAATCATTAGCAAACCTGGTTGTTAGAGCTGACTAGACTTGTTTGGAAGTACCAAGTCCATAAACTGTGGACAAGACCTTCTCAGATAATGTGACATTGATCCAACTTAGGATGCATTGATCCTTTCTATTCTAGATGGTGAATTATGGATTGAGAGTTTCTTTACCACTGTCATTAGTGATAAATTGAGCAAGGCATGGTTCGGTTCCATCCACGATGCCTACTAATTCATGGGTGTGCAGGATAGGCATGAATTGAGTTTTCCAACCAAGATAGTTTAGACCTTCAAGCTTTCCATTGAATTGAGAAAGGGTAGGTGGGGAAAAAGAAGGAGCAGAAAAGGAGGTATTTGTTGCCATAGAAGAGCAGTTTGTGTGATGCAAGAGAAGAAGAGAAAAGAAAAGAAAGCAGCTTAAGAAAGAAGAGCTATGGGGTGTATGCCTATAATGGCTCTGATACTATAAAAGAGTTCTTAGAGAATGTGATTTTGTGGAATGATTTGTGCTGCTTTCTCATTAAGATTAAATAGAACAGAAAATACAATTATAATCCATCATAAACTTTGATAACATAAGTTGATGTGAATTCAAAAACTAATAGCATAATCCTAACATAAGACTTAATACTAATATGAAAGTAATAACAAGAGAACAAGAGAAGTAGAATGCAAACAGATGACTTAAAGAGTTATCTGTTTGCATTAGAAGTAAGTTTGAATTAGAAGAAAGAGATGCAGTAAGACTAGAAGACTTTAGATGATCGTGTGTGCGATTGATCGCACTACTAGAAACTTTTGCCTTATAGTGAGTGCGCTCGATCGCACTACCAGAGAGTTCAAGATGCGCGTGTGCGATCGATCACACTATCGGAAACTTTTGCCTTGTAGTGAGTGCGCTCGGTCGCACTACCAGAGGCTTCAGGATTAGTAGCCGTTACATGTGCGCTCGATCGCTCAGAGGAACTGCGATCGATCGCAATAATAGAAACTTCAGGGACTTCATGAGCAGTATGTTTAACGTTCTCTAGGATTTATATAAGGTTTGTCCGTTTTGTATTCATGGATTTTGCTTCTCATTATGCAACGCTCCAATAGTCAAATTGCCCAACAAAAGTAATAATGTGGACCAAATTACATACAAATGGCTTCATGAAGGAGTTTTGAATTAATTATAGCAAGAAAAAGTGATGGAATTAAAGTCAAGTTTTATCAAAAGGAAATGTTGAACTTTTTGGGTCAAGACTTCAGATATGCTTTGATGACCTTCAAATTTGTTAGGTAGATTAGGTAAGATGATCGCACATCTCCGCCACCTAGGCAGAGCACATAATGTAATGGCCTGACATTACTGTTTTTATTTTTATTTTTGTTAAGATTTGAACCAATTAAAGACTCACCTGGTACGTATTCATTCATACATAAAAGATAACAACATAAGATATTCACTCGCCCATTATTAGGAAATTAATAAGCAGAATAAATAAAATTTTAGCATTAGTTAGTATACAAAGAATTACATAATTAAATTATTTATTGTACGACAAACCAATTTTGCAATTCTTCCCCCCTCAATTAACCGGCTGCGAGTATAGAAGTGCGGAAGCGGAAGAAGATGCTGTAGAAGATATAGTAGTTGAAGATGTAGATGCCCTGCCTGAAGGGGCAACATAGGTTGGCACAGGCATCTTTGGTGCGAGATTAATGGGTAACGGAGCTTCAAAATCAAGCACATAGAGGGCTTTTCTTATCGAAGGCCGGAGACTATAATCTGGGTGACCACACCATAGCCCCACGATCATCAATCGTTCCATTTGCTGTGCATCAAACTCTCCACACAATTTGGCGTCGGCTGCATCAAGAAGCTTTCCCCTTCCATAAAGCTCCCAAACCCACTCTAGTAAAATGATTTCATCTTCTTTAGCCTTGGTTTCGATGGCTTTTCTTCCACAGGCAATCTCCAAAGTAACAATTCCAAAACTATATATATCTGACTCCTTGCTAGCTCTACCAGAGATGACACATTTAGGCGCCATATAGCCCATCGTCCCGGCCAAAGCCGTGGTTTGTGATCCCTTTGCATGTTCAACCATTCTCGCTAAACCGAAATCCCCAAGCTTTGCGTTGAAGCTTGAATCCAACATGATGTTGCTTGACTTTATATCCCTATGCAGAACAAATTGCTCCCATTCTTCATGCAAGTACAACAATGCCGATGCCAAACCTTGAGCAATGTTGTACCTTGTCACCCATGTTAACAAGCTCTTACCTTTGAAAAGATGTGAATCCAAGCTTCCATTTGACATGAACTCATAAATGAGTAAGAGATCTTTGTTTTCATGACACCAACCAATGAGTTGCACCGGATTCTTGTGCCTCAGTCGGCTAATACTCTTCACCTCAGATGCATACTCCTTTATCCCCTGTCTAGACCCCCTTGACACCCTCTTGATAGCAACGTACAAATTCATTTCTCTTAAAAATCCTTTGTAAACCCCACCAAACCAACCTTGTCCAAGCTTGTTTTCCTCTGCGAAGTTATTCGTCGTGCGAACCAATTCTTTGTAGGAGAATTTCTTTGGTCCTGTACCGCGTTCAAATTCATTGTCCATGGAAAGATCAAAAGCTAAATCCTGATCTCCTTCCCCTCTATCTCGATTCTTCTTCCTCTTCATAAGCCAAAACAAACCCAAACCGATAATTAAAAGGCATGCTGATGCACCCACGCTCAACCCCACAATCAAACCTCCCTTGCTTTCATTCTCAGTCTTGTTTGGCTGTGGTTGTGGAGATTTCTGAATGATCATAAGTGGAGCCGTCGATTCAAAAGACCACGAGGAAATAATATGCAGCTCGGAAATCAATCCTGTTCCAGCCGAGAAGCCAAATTCAACCCTTTCTGGTAAATATTCTCTCAAATCAACTATAGAAGAAAGGTGTTGCTCTATTGGGATGTGATCATTACTACTGAATCCTGTGAAGCTGACACTTAAATTTTGAGCGCTGGGATCGTAACTAATACTACAACTGTATGTTCTATTCTCCTTAATAACGCTATACCATGTTGTGGATTTCTGAGATGTCAGGTTGTTGATATTGATGCCAACGTGCTCACGAACTGGCTCCGGCGGATCCCATCTAACATTTGGGTAAGTATCAAATTCCACGAAAACGAATTTATTTGAAGCTAAGAAACTTGAGTCTCTCATTTGGTCACGGCTCACAAGACCAAGGCCAGAGCCATCTGTCGGGAAAGGTGGAGGGAAATTGGGGCTTGCGAGGAAGAAGGTTAGCCCATCTGAATATCTGTCAGCACCTTCCGAAGAGATGATAAAGGAGTAGCTGGTAGTGAAGTTGGCGACTTTTCCTGAACTCTTTTCCCAGAGATGCATGGTTTCTGAATACGTGGCACGACCCCAGTTGTCCACTGCATTTGGCGTGAGTTGGATGAGTGAATCTGAGATTGTAGCGTTTCCTGCCATTGTTATAGTTCCGTTGTTGATTTGAGAGAAATCGGTGAAGTTGAATGATAACAGAGATGCGCAGGGGATTATGAGAAAGAGGAAAATAGTTGTAATCATCAGGTGGGAAGATGAAGAAGCAGCTTTTCTGGGTGGAAAGCCATGGCTGGGATCATAGGGGTTATCGAATTGTCGTCAAATATATGACTTGGCGTCACAGCTGCATGAGTTGATAGTCTTGCACATTATTGACCAGAAAGTGTTTAATGCTTTGACAAAATGATTCTGTGCGCTGAATTTCTTCATTGAAAAGATTTAAAGTTTGATTAAATGTTTGTTTCTGCTGAAATTTTCTTCTTTCTATATAACGTGACACTTAATTTCAACACCTTTGTGCGGTTAGTTTAGACTTTAACGCGTTTCTTTTCATGGTCCAATGAATGATTGCCTGCTAATCCACGATTCCACATCGCCATGCATGGCTCTATTTATTTTGGAAAAAATAAAAATTAGCCTAGCTACTTGGTTACATCAATTTGCAATAAGTTTTATGTGTGTTGAAATATATATAAAATATAAAATACTAAAATATAAAAGAGAAAGAAAAGAGAGCGAAAGCGGATAGAGACATATGGGCTACATCTTGTATATTCACTCTTATCAATCAATATTGCATAACTCTCTATTTATAGAGACACAATAAGTAGTGACCAAGAAACTCAAATTAAATCCTAAAATACATAAGGAAAGAAATAACATTACAAATTAAATAACGGAAATATAAAATATTCTAACAAAGGAAATAATATATTCTAACATTCCCCCTCAAACTCAAGGTGTAAGCTTGAGTTTGGAAAAGAGAATAAATTGAAGGCATCTGAAGTCAATGGTTGGATCAAGACAATGCCGGCGAGAAAGGCTAAAAGTGACGGCCGGAAAAATACAAGAGAACAGAGACAAGCTGCTAAAAGAATCCGGTTAAGGGCCATGCCGCAACTGACAATGATGGTCGAAGAACGAAAACTAGTCATTAAATCCCTTGAAGGGCCAAACCACATTGTGCCAGGGTTCGCCAATAACAAAGACAAGAAAGGTTGAAAGTGACGGCTGGAGAAATACTGGAGAACGGAGACAAGACACTAAAAGAATCCAGTGAAGGGCCAAGCCGCAAATGACAATGAGGCCGGAGAACGAAAACTAGCCGTTAAAATTCCCGTGAAGGGCCAAAACCGCATTGTGCCAAGATTCGCCAATGAATAAAGTCGTGGATCACAACAAAATTAAGAGATCATCAAAAGAGAAT